>NW_015654522.1:1194235-1194888 GCF_001515625.1 Sinocyclocheilus rhinocerous
CACACTGCATGCTCATAACAAAAAGTGTATTTTTTCCTATAACCACGAGAGCTACACCGTGTTAAGCCAGCGACAGTCAGAAATCAGAAGCCCCTAATGGTGTTCATCCATTGGTGCTTCAGTATGATCTGTCCTGAACGCAGATTTGCGGAAATACCACTACACATTAATCTACTTGAAAAATGATTTCATAAGAGATCAGAATAAATCAAATATAACAATTTATTATTAGTGAGGTAAAATTATATCATGCCAATTACATAATGAAACAATTAGAAGCCAATTTAAAAAGGATAATGCAATTGTGAATCACATTGTAGCCGCGTAGCAACCCTGCTCCTGTACATAGATACTGTAGCTACATGGAAAATAGCCAAGTGTTCCACGCAGGAGACAAACAAATTTAACAGTCACACATGTAACAGCTATCCTAATTTAACACAAGACAAACGGTCTAAAATGCAGAGCATCAACAACCTTTTACCTAAGTATTTCAAAGAACACTTACAGCAAAGTAATCGTGTGTTTTAAAGAATAAACTTAACTAGCCTATGTGCACATGTAGTAGCACAAACAACTATACAGTGTGCTCTATGGGCACAATGTGTTTAACACAATTACATTTTTGAATCGTACCTGACAGCAGAGAGACA
>NW_015654522.1:1194912-1200403 GCF_001515625.1 Sinocyclocheilus rhinocerous
AAAGAAATCTTCAAATCAGTTGTAAAAACATAAAATACCTTTTGGTTTATTAGGTTCTGTGATCCAGGGTCACACCTGGCTGGAGATAGATAAACATTCCCACAGACCCCTAAAGAGGAACACACCCCCTCCTCAGCAGAACACAATTCTACAAAAGTTTTCAATATTTCTCATAATACAAGTGACTACTGTGAAATTGAGACCATTTTACCAATCGCACAGAAACCTTTAAAATGACACAAAACATGAAGGGGAAAAACAACAGGTTCACAAGATGCATGATATGTGGGATATGCATATTCTTAATGAACTTTGAGTGCATTTTGGAGGAAAAGAGGGAGAGGCAGAGAGGGCAGGGGGAGAAGGGGGTCGTAAATGAGAGAGGTGTTGTTTGCTCTCTTTGGAGATCCCTTCTCCAGATAAGTTTTATTGTTTTATTGCACGGCATCTGTTCTGTGTGAGTTCCTGAGCTTTGGCTTCATGGGGAGTTAATTTCATAAGCAAATAATTTCACTCCTTGCAAATGTTATAATCGAACAGCGTTTTTATTTATTTTTATTTATGCAATTAATAATTACAATAATCATAAAAATAGTGCTGCCATTAGGGATGGGTATCGTTAAGGTTTTAACGGTATTACTACTCTTACCGATACTGCTTATCGATTCGATACTTTAACGGTATTCTTATCTGTACTTTTTGTTTTATATATATACATATATATATATATATATGACAAATTAAGAACTGAATTAACATTGCTTTATATTCTGAAATGTAAAATAAATATTTAATGAAATGAATATAAAACATGTGTAAATGCACCAGTGTGCAGGAATTTTTAGTGTTTTATACATAAGATAAGATACAGTAAGAACATGAACAAAGAAACAAAGTAAAACAAACTGACAAATACAATAAAACAAATATACAAATGAAATGAAATAAACAGTGCTGTCATTTTTCCATGAAGTTCTACTAACATTACTGTTCAGGTAAGTAATAGCCTACAAAAGAAATCTAAAAGTAATCAAATGTAATCTAAAAGTAATCAATTGTTAATGAACACTGCATAGTTTTCATTGTATGTATTGATAGATTAATGCTTATTAAAGCTATAACGTTATTCAGATTAAGAGCAGATTTGCATTTTGATGGCCCAAGCGCCAGTCTGTCACTTTAAGACAATATATTGACACACATCGGATTTTCTCCCAACTGTTCTCCTCCACTTAAGACATAAACTGTGTTTAAGTAAATACTCTCCAAGCCAGCCATTTTGACATATTTTTGTGTGTATTTGATCGTTTGGACATGCACCCGAAGCTCAAAGTGTAATTTGTTTGTCCGTTTTGGAGCATGCCGTGCGCACACATTTCAGCCGGAGGAACAGCGTCTCTTGTGCGGATTGTGCTTTCAACGTTTTATTATCAAACATGTCCCGCAATTTAGAATGGATTATATGTATGAGGTTCCATTTGTGTCAAAAATGAGTCGACTGCTTTGTGCTTTGTACTATACATAAAAGTAATCATTTGTTTTATGTTTAGGGATGGGTATCGTTAAGGTTTTAACGGTATTACTACTCTTACCGATACTGCTTATCGATTCGGTACTTTAACGGTATTCTTATCGGTACTTTTTGTTATATATATATATATATATATGACAAATTAAGAGCTGAATTAACATTGCTTTATATTCTGAAATGTAAGATAAATATTTAATGAAATGAATATAAAACATCAATTTGTAAATGCACCAGAAGTGCAGGTATTTTTAGTGTTTTATACATAAGATAAGATACGGTAAGAACATGAACAAAGAAACAAAGTAAAACAAACTGACAAATACAATAAAACAAATATACAAATGAAATGAAATAAACAGTGCTGTCATTTTTCCATGAAGTTCTACTAACATTACTGTTCAGGTAAGTAATAGCCTACAAAAGAAATCTAAAAGTAATCAAATGTAAATGAACACTGCATAGTTTTCAGTGTATGTATTGATAGATTAATGCTTATTAAAGCTATAACGTTATTCAGATTAAGAGCAGATTTGCATTTTGATGGCCCAAGTGCCAGTCTGTCACTTTAAGACAATATATTGACACACATCGGATTTTCTCCCAACTGTTCTCCTCCACTTAAGGCATAAACTGCGTTTAAGTAAATACTCTCCAAGAAGGCCATTTTGACATTTTTGTGTGTATTTGATCGTTTGGACATGCACCCGAAGCTAAAAGTGTAATTTGTTCGTCCGTTTTGGAGCGCGCCGCGCGCACACATTTCAGCCTGAGGAACAGTGTCTCTTGTGCGGATTGTGCTTTCAACGTTTTATTATCAAACATGTCCCGCAATTTAGCAACAGTAAAAACAGCATTTTACAACAATCACCGATTGAGCGGATTCTGACGTTAAGTTTGGGTTTTAGGGAGGAACGAATGTGCACCGCTGTAAAGGGAAAGAAGTTGAGCAAGACGAAACACAGCTAGTTTTTAATAGCTTTACCTCATGTCATCTTTTGTATAATCCTTAGAAGCCAAAATCGAAATAAAAAAATAAAATTAGCTTAATAAAACAGCTACAGGCCTAAAGTGTAAGCAGATGTTTGAATGTTTAGTTCTCTCTTCTATCATAATTAAACAGGGCTTTCATGTTGCGCGTGCTGAAGCTCCTCCGCGTGAGCGCGATCTCGCTTCTGAATTGCGAATAGCAAAAATGCATCATAGACAAATGTTTGAAAAACAGCTGGCAACTCTGGTGAGATAGAATTTGCAATTGGGTTTTAGGGAGGAACGAATGCGCACCGCTGTGAAGGGAAAGAAGTTGCGCAAGACGAAATGCATCTAGTTTTTAATAGCTTTACCTCATGTCTTCTTTTGTATAATCCTTAGAAGCCAAAATCGAAATAAAAAAATAAAATTAGCTTAATAAAACAGCTACAGGCCTAAAGTGTAAGCAGATGTTTGAATGTTTAGTTCTCTCTTCTATCATAATTAAACAGGCCTTTCATGTTGCGCGTGCTGAAGCTCCTCCGCTTGAGTGCGATCTCGCTTCTATATTGCGAATAGCAAAAATGCATCATAGACAAATGTTTGAAAAACAGCTGGCGACTCTGGTGAGATAGAATTTGCAAGATAATGTATATATAGCAATAATAAATGTATGTGTGTTTTCTTAATTTCTCCAGTACCGATAGTAGAACCGTTACCGTCAGAGCTTATCGATACTCCGGTCTTTCATAATTTAGCCCCGGGACAGATTAAATACCGGGTTTAGGTACCCATCCCTAGCTGCCATTATTACCTTTTTTTACTTAATAATAATAACAATTATTGTGCAGTCATACCTCATAGTTTGAAAGAATGCAACAAATTCCATGACCAATCTGCCTAAGTGAACAGTCTGCACCTTTAAGCCAATTGAGTTCATGAAATTAATATTCTTTCATAATTTCCTCACCCTTATTTTGTTCCAAACATTTATGACTTTCTGCAGGGCTCAACAGTCATGTAAAATTGCTTCATTCATAATAATAGGATAGAATAATCAAAATACTACATAAAATGTATTTCAGTGTATTTTTGAATTATTATTTATTATTAGTTTTTTTCATAATTAAGAAGCCATTTTATTTATTTAGTAAATAATTGTGCAGACTTTTCTATTCATTTAGTTATTTATTTTATGAATAATAATAATACTAGTGCAGGTCTACTTGGATATGAAAGAATATCTTAAAGTAGTAAATATTATAACCATAACACACAAATACACAGGGTAAAATCTGTTGTTTGTGAATGTGCGTGTCTGTTTGGGGTGTGTAAATGAGGTCAGAAAACTGACAGGGTTCCAGAAAAGAATCGTCATCTTTACCTGTGTGTTGTTGTCTTGTAGTCACCACCACAGGATCCGCAGGGAAGAGCGCTCTGCCGCTCAGCAGCATGTGTTTGCACAATCTGGACCCTTATGTTCAGACTGACATGTACAACAGCGAAGAAATGCTCTCACACTGAGCAGCTTCCGCTGGCGACTGAAAACCACCATCACCGTCTGATGCCACAGTGTCTGGCGCCATGCCCAACCACCCAGCAGCCATCCCAGAGTGGACACGACTAATTTATTACTGGATCACTGAGTCCCGCCCCCTGCATTAGGGAGTAATGAGAAATCAAGAGTGGACTGGAGCACATCCAGCTAATGTGCCATTGGGGTAAAACTTAAACGCTAATGCTAGGCCTTCAATGGTCTTAACTATTCAAGTAATGTGCAGACACCAGCCTTTAGTTCTGCTTCTGTGTTTTCTTGCTGTGAAAAGTTATTTTCTGCCTTTCTGACAACGTTAGTGCCGGATCTACAGGTATTTTTAGCAGATGTTTGCCATTAATTAGCACCTAATTAGCACTTAAATGTTTACAGACGCTGAGCTAACACAGTTACACAGGACTTATCAAAGTTCAAACTATTTTGAATCAAGCTGTTGAAGCTTTGTTGAACAGAACGCTGTTAGAACGAAGGGTCCAGGTGAGGAGAGTGTTGTTGACGCTTGCGTTTATTCCGATCTGAGCGGCCAATGTGCAAAAAAAGGTTAAAAACACGCCAGAAACACACCCACACAACTGTATCCCAAAATGCCTCGCAAGTCCACAAAGGTTAATGAGGGATAGCTGACTTTTGACCTCAATCTCGCCTCCACGTGACAAACACACTGAGGCTATCAGATCACACATATGTGGGGGAGTGTGGGGTAAGCTGAGACACTTTTCACAAGTTGTACTCCATGAAAGGAGAAAGGACAAGGTTTAAACTAATTCATTATATTTCAGAATGTCTCCTAGCCAAAGTTTAAAGATAGCATCCAAAAAAACATATATAAATAAGCTGTCATGTCGAAAAATAAGTTGAATCATTAGGGACTAGATGAATGAATTTGAAATAAAATTATGAATATAAAATGATAATAATAATAATAATAATAATAATAAGTGTCCAAAGTGTCACTCTAACAGGAAAAAATAGCTACATTAAATTATTATTACATATAAAAGATCGGTCTCACTTTATTTTAAGTAGTGGTCGACCGATATTGGTTTTTTTGACAGCCGATGTCGATGCCGATATCTTGGAAAGCAGGTGTAACGATTCAGTCCACTGAAGGCGAGCGTAGTGAGAACCCAAGTGCAGTTTATTTACAAGATGTGATCCAAACAAGATACACAGACTAGAGACACAGACTTGACTTGACGAGGCATGAACAGACTTGACGTGGCATAAACTGACTAGACTCACCGACAGCGGGTTACAACATCAATACACGACAAGGTACAATGGGAACATGATGGCTACTTATATCAAACAAGAAGGGTCACATGACATGAACAAACCAATGGGAAACAAGACATGACTAAGACTACCAATCAGAACATGACACATACACAAGGCAGAGATACATGAGGGCAAGGGAAGCATGACACTGACAGCATGAA
>NW_015654522.1:1201411-1201880 GCF_001515625.1 Sinocyclocheilus rhinocerous
CGGCCTCCATGGCTGTGACAGGGCAGACAGTGAGTTCATGAACGGCCTCTGTGGCCGTGACAGGGCAGGCAGTGAGTTCATGGACAGCCTCCTTGGCCGTGACAGGACAGGCAGAGAGCTCATGGACGGCCTCTTTGGCCGTGACAGGACAGGCAGAGAGTTCATGGACGGCCTCCTTGGTTGTGACAGGAGAGGCAGAAAGTTCCAAAGCAGACGCCGCCGCTTCGGGAGGTTCTGGAGTGGATTGGTGGAAATGAGAGGCCCCTGGGGCAGACTCATAGACAGGAGAGGCCTCTGAGGCAGATTCATGGACAGGAGAGGCCTCAGGAGCAGACGACCGCCATTACAGGAAGGGCAGCAGAGGATGGCAGGACCTCTAAGATGGCGGGGCTTGAGAGCGCTGACGTCATCAGAATGCCTGCAGCTCTCACCGACATCAGTGGTAAGTCCATCACGCTAGCTATCAGTC
>NW_015654522.1:1201919-1202280 GCF_001515625.1 Sinocyclocheilus rhinocerous
GGCAAGGGAAGCATGACACAAACAGGGACCATGATTAAACTCCAAAATAAAAGACACGAAAACATGAACAAGAAACACAACCCAAAACACCACATTACAGCAGGGGCCGATAGCCAATATAAAGCCAATATAATTTGTTTTTAATTTTAATATTTAAGAAATTTGAAATCATTTGACAATGGATTAAAAAATAAATGTGTAAAATAAACAAACTTATACTTTAGATGACAAAGTATTTTTCACAAATAAATAAATATTTAATAAAAATGTAACCAAAAGGGCACTCAGTATTCTGGGAAGTTTGTGTGCATTGGGAATCACATTTTTTCAAATAAAGCCAAGGTAACACTCATTTTACATA
>NW_015654522.1:1202410-1204860 GCF_001515625.1 Sinocyclocheilus rhinocerous
TAATTCCTTTGTTTAACCGTTCTATCTGATTATTAGACAGACTTCTATCCGTATTAGACAGAACTGTAAACAAGAGGGAGAATGTGAGCACTGTGTGCGCGCCGTCAAAATAAAAGTCCAGCCTCGAACACATCGGCCAAGCAGAACAACTTATCGGCCAATGCCGATATTTGAAAAATGCCAAATATCGGCCAATATATCGGCCTTGGCGATATATCGGTCGACCACTAATTTTAAGGTCCAATTCTCACTCACAAACCATTAACTAAGACTTTTGCCTCAATAAACCCCTAATTTGCTGCTTATTAATAGTTAGTAAGGTATATATATAATAGTTAGTAAGGTATATATATATATATATATACACACTGTATATATGGATAGATAATTTAAATAGTGCAGTGTAATAAAAAATACATTTAATAAAAAAATAATAAATAAAAATGTTCTTCTTGACAGAAAAAACAACAGTGATTATTATTCTACATTCCAACCATCAAAGATGAAGGGAAATATGAAATAATACTCCCTTCCTTTCAGTTTCTCCAACTTTATAAGTCTGTAGTAGTTTCAGACATAACTTCATAGGAAAAGTCCTTGATCATTTTCTTTTAAAGGTGAGTTTTTCTTTGCCATTCCCCCCTCAGATTCTTCAAAGAAATCTGGCCCTCAAAATTATAGATCTATATTTTGTGTGTGTGTAATATATATATTAGAGCTGAAATCTTTAAATAAATAAATAAACCTGGATAACATGGAACCTTGGATAATTATTTTTTAAGCACCAAAACCGTTTATAAGAATAACAAATGATTATCACTTGTCACGTGCAGCTCATGGCCAAAATCTGTGTATTTTTGTATATTAAGGTGCGACAGTTCACTAACTGACACATCTTCCCCCAGTCTCCCTCTACACAGAGGCACACACATGCACACAGAGCCACATCTTGTTTTATGCATGAGCTTTTGTGCTAAAAGGCCGCCTAGGCATGTCCTGTGGTTTGTGTGGTCAGCGTACTAAAGCCTGACCCCTGTGTTGAGACCCCTCACGGCAGGGTGGCATGGGCTTTTTGTGCCCTCATTCAAACCACTTCACCTCGGTTTCATGCTGTGAGCATAAACGACTGAACTGCCTTTCATTTTGTTTATGTAGATTCAACATGACAGACACAAACATGGCATTTTATCCTCTACTGCACATTAGCTCAGACATTGACTGCAGTACCATATGGCTCAAGTCAGAGGTTATAGTTGTTTGTGCTGGTTTTCTCTCTGATTATGGCATCATTCACTGAGTGGAGCTATTAGTTACAAGAGTCACATAATGATTTCTTTGTTTGGACACAAATGGCTGGTGTTATTTCCTGATGCCAAATTGCGCTTATCTCAAGGGATTATATGCATGTGTGCTAAATTAATGCGGCTCAGCCACTGCTACACATTTAGAAATGTTATAAATATAGCAATTTATGCAGCCAAGGATCATACAGTAGTACCAATGTGCACGGACATCACATCACAACAATGACTAGTTTTAGACTCAACACCTTCAGACCACCTACAGTCCATCTGATGCATAATGCACTTTCTTGTTCTGGCAAGATCAAATCTGATTGGATGACTCTGCTAAATGGTGAATTCATTAATTAAACATTCAGGAACAATACAAGTAGCGGTCTTTATGAGTGAATCATTCACTTAACTAATTAATTCAAAAACTTATTCAGAAATGAAAAAACACAACTGAATTCAAAATCGGCTGAATTCAAAATCGTATACTTCCCTTCTATACAGTAGGTGAAGAACAGTTTGTGAAAAGTGAATTCACATTATTCAAAAAATAATAGGCACAAATTGACTTACTACTTCAAGCGAGTTTCTAAAGTGCTCATCTGCCATATTTTGTTATCTCATAAGGCCATGTGATAGGATTGGTAGGTCACATGACAATGACAACATGATGGATGTAGTATGTCTGGGTTCTATTCATACATTCATGCAATATAAAGTATACTTTTTTAATGGTCGTAATTACTTACTCAAAAGAAGCACCCACTCAGAGAGTATGCGATATCAGACACAACCTTTGTGTTTTTGTGGAGACGTACAGAGGTTAATTCTACTGTGGAACATCTCAGGTTACTTATGTAACCATGGTTCCCTGAGTAGGGAACGAGACACTGCGTCCTCTAGGGGTCGCTATGGGGAACGCCTCGTCGTGACCCGTGTCTGAAGCATACATTGAAAAAACACCAACAACACGTTGGCCGGCAACAGCCCATGACGTCACTACCGGTGCGACTATAGTATAAATAGGCGCCGGGAGAACATGTCATTCACTTCTTCGTCTGAAGCTTGCATCCGCAGCATGGCAAGAAACCTAGAGGACGCAGTGTCTCGTTCCCTACTCAGGGAACCATGGTTACATAAGTAACCTGAGACGTTTTT
>NW_015654522.1:1205611-1208507 GCF_001515625.1 Sinocyclocheilus rhinocerous
ATGATGTTTTATTAACAAAGTTCGGGAGGAGCACGTTCAGATAATTAACCCGGCCAATTAATCATCATCAATTACACCATCTATCCTATCAGCTCAAGAGAGAACTTCTATAAATAGCCCAAGCCATCTTACATTCATTCTCTCTACAGTATTTCAGCATCCCAACGTTACCAACATTTATTTTGGTAGCTATTTTATATGTAGTCTTCAAACAAAAATAGTCATTAATTCTTCTCTCTTTAGACCAAATCAGTTAAGCTTATGAGAAATCTGAATCAAGAATTGAATTTGTAAAAACTTAAATAAATGATGACAATTTTCATTTTTGGGTGAACTATCCCTTTAACAGTAGTGAGAATGGAGCAACTTATAAAAATTATAGTTGTTCATATATAATGTATATAGGCCTATAATTTATAATTTTTTGAAAAAGAAGCAGAATAAGACAAATACAAAAGAGATACAAATGTCTTTTTACAAAGCATTCTGTTGCAGCTGAATAACACGAGCAAAAATCAGCAGCCTACAGAACACTGCAAGAGAAATTTTGCCTATGCTTTAAAAAAAAAATACTACAGCAAAAACAACTAGATTAATATAAATTTCAAATATTAAATTTCAAATCCTAAAGATAGGAACAAACAAATAATTAGCAATATCATAAATAAATACAACTGAACAAAATTTCAGGTACAGAAACTGTAATTAAAAGTTTAAAAACACTGCATAGTTTTCTTTTCATAAATAAAATATAGATTAATCAATTAAAGTTATTAAATATATTCAGTCATGATCAGTGAATGATTTTCTTTTGTTCTTTGATTAACATTAATGACAGGCAGCGCGTTTATTAGGCTGCTGTCTCTTTAACACCGAACGCACGCAGATCTAAAAATACTTGACGTGTGTTTTCTTTCTCATTTTGTCTCACTGAGACAAAAACGGCTGTGTTTATGATGATATACTGACGTAGTTTTCCGCATATTGGTCGACAAATATGAAAGAAGTCAGCCATGTTTTGTACATTCCACTTGTGCTTGTGTCTTTTGCAGCTTCTCGTACATGACGTGGTGTAGTCATGAGGTGCTAGTTCAAATTTAAAAAAATGCTTCTACAAACAAAGTTTCATCTGCAGATATGGCCTTGTTTAGGGATCTGTGCCTTTGTGCATACGGACATCTGACTGCCGAGTAGTGATTGTGTTTTTCAGCAATAGTGTGCAACCTTAATTTACAGAGAAAAGAAGGTCCGGGAAAAATCTGTAGATGGAAAAATCCGCATACAAGTTCTTTGTGCATTTTTCTTTTTTTCTACTTGTTACTTTGCACTTTTTGTTAAAACATGTTTATTTACTATTTATTCAGGTTTTTTAAGGTATATAATATTTTTATTCTTAATTTCCATGATCTAAATATTCTTAAAAATTTAAAGTTTGTTGTCATTTGAAAGTATGTTGGACTTCTTGCATTATTATGCTGTTGCATTATGATTATATATTCAGTGGCATAAAATGGTCTTTAAAATGACAATAATATCGCTTATCGCAGTTATTTCTGGGGCAATATATCGCACAACAAAAAGTTGTTATCGTGACAGGCCTAGCACTAACAGCACTAATATGCAGTGACAGAACACACTTTAATGTCTTATACGGCAAAACACAAGTGGCTTCTCATGGAAGCTTCTTGCATTTCCTTACATTGTAAGCTGTTTTTGCTACCTGGGTTTGGCCCAACATGAGAAGTACCTGTTGGATGAACTGGAATGTGCTCTTCATAGATTTAGGGTAGTTGAGATGCAGTGCATAAGTCATCAGCGCGATTCCGCCTATCCCGCCTTCACTAACTTTAAGTTAGTTAATCGACAACAAATTGTGACTCCCGGGAAAAACGGGACTTCTGGTCACCTTATCCTTACCCCTTCGGGTGCTGAGGCCATTGTTTCAGATCGCTAGTTCGCATTTTGGTAGTCCATCCATCCACTGCAGCTGCCATATGGAGATGAGACGAATTTAACACTGTTTCAAACACTCCCGTGTGCTTGTGTGTGAGCGCTCGTGAAGAGCGTGAAGCGATGATCATTGTAGCTATTCACAGTCATATCTGTTGAGCACGTGGACACATTGGCCAATCAGCAGTGTTCAAGAATCCGCTCAACAGCACTCAAATGCTAGCAGGAAATGGACATTTTTTAAATTTCAGTACTGACTGGTACCGAAGTCGGTATTTTTGACAATAATACTGACAATGGAAGGTGACGAGCTTTACACAGTGAGTTGATGAGTTGATTTAGTCGCATTTTAATATGCCTCTGGTCATAGAGCTTTTTAGATTGATGCCGAGGCTTTTTAGGTCGGGTAGAATTTGCGATCTCTGACACAGTTTGTTTGCTGGCTTCTAGGGCTACAATATGCTGTGTTTTCCACCAACTGGCAACCCGGAGAGTTGAAATACTATTGTTTAAATTGGGAGTGGCAAGAATCATACAGACCAAAACAGACATTTCGACACGAAACAAACATTTCAAAGTCGAATAACTAGCTGTAATATTTTTTGGAGAAGTATGTGAACTTCTCGAAATATCTGCAAACGTATGGTGTTTTCGTATTACAGTGTAAATGAAATTGCAAACAGCACCTTTAACTGGCAATATTTTGTCTAAAATATAAGTTTCTCAATATTAACTTAAGCTGTTGCATAATGGCAACATCACACTCACAATTGTTACATCAAAGAAGTTGTTAGATCCAGTAAACACACTAAGTAGTAGGATTTTTGCAGTCTGGTGCGGTCATGTCTTCTTATGATTATGAAGAACTCCACAGATTATAGGGGCCAGAAAGATCACGATGCACTGAAAAAAAAGATTTGTTGGATTTACTTAATTGAATTATGGA
>NW_015654523.1:0-196 GCF_001515625.1 Sinocyclocheilus rhinocerous
GATTGGAGACATTCTTCCCGAGCAAATCCCGTGCAGCGCTGCCGCTGAATGAAGTGCGTTGATGGGCGCGATCTCGCTCTTGCTCTGGTCGATGCGTGCGCGGGCGCGTTCTTCCGGGAGAAATGCCCATATAAGGAGTTCCACCCTTGTCTACGTCATGAAGAGCCACGATCGAAAAAAACTCTCAGAAACTTGT
>NW_015654523.1:790-884 GCF_001515625.1 Sinocyclocheilus rhinocerous
CCCGAAGAAGATATCACAGGTTCATCAAATTTTGTCGAAATTATGCATGCTCGATCACTTTTAGTCAGCTTTGACGAAACTCCTCTCAGCTAGC
>NW_015654524.1:0-3450 GCF_001515625.1 Sinocyclocheilus rhinocerous
AAATCGCAATTAGATTATTTTCCAAAATCGTTCAGCCCTAATAAACGCCATCAACCCGATGCGAACTTCGGATCTTCCAATGTTTCTCTATGGCGCTGAAACCTAAAGATGTCCGAGTTCCGCTCCCCGTGCAACTGATACTCGACTGCCATTGGCTCATCTGCGTTTGAGGGGAGGGGCTTACCGTAGATCAATTGCAAGCTTTTATCTCGCATATTTTTTCTTCGAATTACAAGTTTATGTCGCAATTCTGACTTTTCCCTTCAGAATTCTGAGTTTACATCTCACAATGTTTTTTTATTTTATTTACATCTACCAGTTCTGTTTTTTTCCACCACCACAAAATAATAATTAAATAAATAAGGTAACTGCGATTTTTTCTCTCACAATTTGGACATGTAAAATGCAAGAAAAAATGTCATAATTGTGAGAAAGAAAGCTGCAATTACTTTATTGACTGATTGATTGATTGATTGATTGTTTGTGTGGCAGCAGAAATAAGATTCCACAGCACAAAATCCCTAGCACCAAAGTGGGCACTGAACCGAATGAGTCAGACCCTCAAACCTCAAGGAAACTACCTGATGTTCAGTCAGTGATCTCCTGTGGCCTGTTAACTCACTCTGAATGCAGTGGATCATTTCATTCACTGCATCAACAACCACACACTATCATCATTTGACTATCCTAGAAACCCCATTAGGTGACAATTTGCATTTCTCGGGAATCATTACTTATGCATAGGCAAACATGTCTACCTATGAGTACCAAGGGTAGTGTAAATAGTTAGGTGGTAATGATGATGATGTTCCTCTCCACCATAGTCAGACCTTCGAGCAGCCAATGACGGCGTGGCTCTGGATAGCCATGCGATCACGTGACCGCTGAGCGAATATCCGATCCTCAGCGCTGCTGCCGTGGCAGAGAAGCATCTCTGGAGGAAGGTTACGCGCGCGTCAGTTTGTACTACAAATCTCGCGGGGATGTGGCTGCTAGGGTTACCAGGCAATTAAAAAACTGTATTTGTCACTCAGTCACCTTTTTGTGATTTTTAAAAAAAGGTGTTGAGAGCTGCATGTAACTTCATTTTTAAATGTTACATATCGTATATAGTGCAAAACACTTTGAAGTTGAGTTTTTTTCGGTATTTAAAGTTTTTTTTAAAGGGGTCCTATTATGCTTTTTCAACTTTAGTTAGTCTGTCTTTATGTTGCTGTTTGAGCATAAAAACGACCTGCAAAGTTACAAAGCTCAAAGTCCAATTCAAAAGGAGATATTTTATTCAACAGAAATCACTTTTCAAAAACTACAACGAACGGCTCGTTGATGTATGCAAATAATGTGTTTTTCGAACAACCTAGTATGAGAGCCTGTTCTAGTACACCCCCAAAACAGGACCCCTTTAAAGATTTATTTTTGACTTGATAAAGATTTTAAATTATATGACATGCGTATGACAGACATGCACGTGTTCGCACGTTTCACACTTGAGAAACCTGAGCAACCGGAATGTCTTGCTTGGTCGCTAATTAGGCTAATGTAAACACAAGTAACTAGTAGCAATCACAGACTTAACTTTTAGCATCACTAATATAACACTCACAAATACATTCTCATTGAGATATTTAATGTTGTACTCACCGTTAGTTAATAATATCCGGATGTCCAGGTGTTAAAAGTTGTCACTGCAAGTTTTATGCAAATTCCAGATTCAAAGATCGATTTGAAGTCAGTTGTGAATCGCGACGAGAGAAAGATAACGCACGCTGATGTTTCTGTTTATGCGTGAGACTCACAGAAACACACACCGGTTGACCTCTCGAAGCTCACGCCTGCTCATAAACTCATGAGAGGAGAGCACCAATAATATATAATGAGAGTCACTTCACTCAAAGCTCTCATGCGCCACCTGCCGTTCACTTGTATTGATTCCCGAGTAACTCTCGAGCATCGACACCGCCGTCTCCTTGGTAACCAGGTACACTAACGCTAAAACTGAGAAATCAGTTTCACACAATATACTGCATTTCACTCTTTGATCATCATGGTTCTGAACACGTAAACATTCGTAATCTAAATAGTGTAAAGAATAAACGAAGGCATTGTACAACGTTTACAACACATTTTTAATTGGGATTTTATATAATAATAATAATAATAATAAACTTTTTTAATCGTTCAGGGTCTTATTTATTAGCTCAGTGTCATATTAAACTTTAAAAAAACAAAACAACATCCACAACAACAACAACAAACGTTTAATAATCAAAACAAATATAAGTCCTCAAAGTTTCAAAAACAACAATAAAAAAATAACAACGACAACTATAATAATAATAATTAAAAAAAATCAAATTCAAAAGTTGGCAGTTTGAAAAAGCATAATACTTTTATAATTTCTGCCAAAAATGTGCAGTAGACTACCAAGACAGAGGTTTTTAACAAAACTCGATTATGGATTTTTTTTTTTTTAATCCCAAAATAATAACTGGACACCAGTTACTACATTTAAAAATTGCACGTATGTAATGAAGTTATATGAAAACAATGCAGCATAATGCAGTTAGAAATTAATTAGAGGTTTATCACCGAAAGGTTTAACTGCTTCACACATATAGTTTTAAAATAGTTTGCAATATACAGTATGCGTTTATAGAATATAATTTTGTATAATATACGCTTTGAAAACGGCAATGTTTAATCTACGGTGATATACCGCCACCAAGCGGTGATTGTTGGGAACTACGCCTGACATCATGGACAGTTCTAACGAAACAACTAAGTAACCCTTTAGGTTTTAATGTTTATAGATTCTACTACCGTTTATAGGGCTGCGTTGTTCAGATATTACTTTGTAAATGTATCAGTATTACTTATATTAAAATAGGTTATGCAATGCACTAACCAAGCTTTTTTTTATTTTATTTTTTTTTTACTTTAAATTGTCAAACCATGCGAAAAGACATGTAACCAAATAACTTCTGGAATGGGTCGTTTTTAGCACCTTTATCTGGCAGTTAGCGCGGTAAAATGACAACTTTTTGGCGGCGAAGAGCAGAATCGAGGCGCGTTAATGAGCCGCTCTCCGCGGGAATCAAACATTAACCGCTCGGCGTAAAATGCGTTAGGAGGGGCTCGAGGTTGGCCCCGCCCCCTTTCGCTTTTTAGCCCTTGACGTATGAAGAGGACGGTAGCAACAGTTGCCTCGAGACCCCCGCTCGCCATAGTGACTGTAGTCGTGGAGACAGTTACTTACCAACGGGAGCAACACTCAGCAACAGCAGCAGCAACTGGAGGAGAGAGAGAGAGAGGGAAAAGAACAGTAAAGCCAGGGCAGATCTAAGCAGAAGGCTGAGGTGAATATCTTTTTACTGCTTAGACAAATCAAAATGAATTGAATGTAAATTTAACGGGCCACGGAGGTTGAGTAATGTACATCTTAACGTGTTT
>NW_015654524.1:4728-18679 GCF_001515625.1 Sinocyclocheilus rhinocerous
AGAGTTTACACGTCACGTTTTGGTAACGGTACGGTTCGCTTGGAACCCCAACCGAGGTGGTACTAAAAAAAGTACCAGGTACCAGGTACTGTACCCAGTGGAAAACCCCCAAAAAGTGAACCGTACCGAGCCGTACCGTGCCGTACCATGCAGTGGAAAAGCGCCATAATAGTGTGTTGGTCTGTACAATACTATACAATGATTTATAGCTTGTCTTTGTTGAATAATGCAGAACATAAAGAGCTTTAAAAAATAATTGCATATTAAATCGCAATCGCAATATTGGTAAAAAAAAATCGCAATTAGATTATTTTCCAAAATCGTTCAGCCCTAATAAACGCCATCAACCCGATGCGAACTTCGGATCTTCCAATGTTTCTCTATGGCGCTGAAACCTAAAGATGTCCGAGTTCCGCTCCCCGTGCAACTGATACTCGACTGCCATTGGCTCATCTGCGTTTGAGGGGAGGGGCTTACCGTAGATCAATTGCAAGCTTTTATCTCGCATATTTTTTCTTCGAATTACAAGTTTATGTCGCAATTCTGACTTTTCCCTTCAGAATTCTGAGTTTACATCTCACAATGTTTTTTTATTTTATTTACATCTACCAGTTCTGTTTTTTTCCACCACCACAAAATAATAATTAAATAAATAAGGTAACTGCGACTTTTTCTCTCACAATTTGGACATGTAAAATGCAAGAAAAAATGTCATAATTGTGAGAAAGAAAGCTGCAATTACTTTATTGACTGATTGATTGATTGATTGATTGTTTGTGTGGCAGCAGAAATAAGATTCCACAGCACAAAATCCCTAGCACCAAAGTGGGCACTGAACCGAATGAGTCAGACCCTCAAACCTCAAGGAAACTACCTGATGTTCAGTCAGTGATCTCCTGTGGCCTGTTAACTCACTCTGAATGCAGTGGATCATTTCATTCACTGCATCAACAACCACACACTATCATCATTTGACTATCCTAGAAACCCCATTAGGTGACAATTTGCATTTCTCGGGAATCATTACTTATGCATAGGCAAACATGTCTACCTATGAGTACCAAGGGTAGTGTAAATAGTTAGGTGGTAATGATGATGATGTTCCTCTCCACCATAGTCAGACCTTCGAGCAGCCAATGACGGCGTGGCTCTGGATAGCCATGCGATCACGTGACCGCTGAGCGAATATCCGATCCTCAGCGCTGCTGCCGTGGCAGAGAAGCATCTCTGGAGGAAGGTTACGCGCGCGTCAGTTTGTACTACAAATCTCGCGGGGATGTGGCTGCTAGGGTTACCAGGCAATTAAAAAACTGTATTTGTCACTCAGTCACCTTTTTGTGATTTTTAAAAAAGGTGTTGAGAGCTGCATGTAACTTCATTTTTTAAACGTTACATATCGTATATAGTGCAAAACACTTTGAAGTTGAGTTTTTTTCGGTATTTACAGTTTTTTTTAAAGGGGTCCTATTATGCTTTTTCAACTTTACTTAGTCTGTCTTTATGTTGCTGTTTGAGCATAAAAACGACCTGCAAAGTTACAAAGCTCAAAGTCCAATTCAAAAGGAGATATTTTATTCAACAGAAATCACTTTTCAAAAACTACAACGAACGGCTCGTTGATGTATGCAAATAATGTGTTTTTCGAACAACCTAGTATGAGAGCCTGTTCTAGTACACCCCCAAAACAGGACCCCTTTAAAGATTTATTTTTGACTTGATAAAGATTTTAAATTATATGACATGCGTATGACAGACATGCACGTGTTCGCACGTTTCACACTTGAGAAACCTGAGCAACCGGAATGTCTTGCTTGGTCGCTAATTAGGCTAATGTAAACACAAGTAACTAGTAGCAATCACAGACTTAACTTTTAGCATCACTAATATAACACTCACAAATACATTCTCATTGAGATATTTAATGTTGTACTCACCGTTAGTTAATAATATCCGGATGTCCAGGTGTTAAAAGTTGTCACTGCAAGTTTTATGCAAATTCCAGATTCAAAGATCGATTTGAAGTCAGTTGTGAATCGCGACGAGAGACAGATAACGCACGCTGATGTTTCTGTTTATGCGTGAGACTCACAGAAACACACACCGGTTGACCTCTCGAAGCTCACGCCTGCTCATAAACTCATGAGAGGAGAGCACCAATAATATATAATGAGAGTCACTTCACTCAAAGCTCTCATGCGCCACCTGCCGTTCACTTGTATTGATTCCCGAGTAACTCTCGAGCATCGACACCGCCGTCTCCTTGGTAACCAGGTACACTAACGCTAAAACTGAGAAATCAGTTTCACACAATATACTGCATTTCACTCTTTGATCATCATGGTTCTTTAATTGGGATTTTATATAATAATAATAATAATAAACTTTTTTAATCGTTCAGGGTCTTATTGAACACGTAAACATTCGTAATCTAAATAGTGTAAAGAATAAACGAAGGCATTGTACAACGTTTACAACACATTTTTAATTGGGATTTTATATAATAATAATAATAATAATAAACTTTTTTAATCGTTCAGGGTCTTATTTATTAGCTCAGTGTCATATTAAACTTTAAAAAAACAAAACAACATCCACAACAACAACAACAAACGTTTAATAATCAAAACAAATATAAGTCCTCAAAGTTTCAAAAACAACAATAAAAAAATAACAACGACAACTATAATAATAATAATTAAAAAAAATCAAATTCAAAAGTTGGCAGTTTGAAAAAGCATAATACTTTTATAATTTCTGCCAAAAATGTGCAGTAGACTACCAAGACAGAGGTTTTTAACAAAACTCGATTATGGATTTTTTTTTTTTTAATCCCAAAATAATAACTGGACACCAGTTACTACATTTAAAAATTGCACGTATGTAATGAAGTTATATGAAAACAATGCAGCATAATGCAGTTAGAAATTAATTAGAGGTTTATCACCGAAAGGTTTAACTGCTTCACACATATAGTTTTAAAATAGTTTGCAATATACAGTATGCGTTTATAGAATATAATTTTGTATAATATACGCTTTGAAAACGGCAATGTTTAATCTACGGTGATATACCGCCACCAAGCGGTGATTGTTGGGAACTACGCCTGACATCATGGACAGTTCTAACGAAACAACTAAGTAACCCTTTAGGTTTTAATGTTTATAGATTCTACTACCGTTTATAGGGCTGCGTTGTTCAGATATTACTTTGTAAATGTATCAGTATTACTTATATTAAAATAGGTTATGCAATGCACTAACCAAGCTTTTTTTTATTTTATTTTTTTTTTACTTTAAATTGTCAAACCATGCGAAAAGACATGTAACCAAATAACTTCTGGAATGGGTCGTTTTTAGCACCTTTATCTGGCAGTTAGCGCGGTAAAATGACAACTTTTTGGCGGCGAAGAGCAGAATCGAGGCGCGTTAATGAGCCGCTCTCCGCGGGAATCAAACATTAACCGCTCGGCGTAAAATGCGTTAGGAGGGGCTCGAGGTTGGCCCCGCCCCCTTTCGCTTTTTAGCCCTTGACGTATGAAGAGGACGGTAGCAACAGTTGCCTCGAGACCCCCGCTCGCCATAGTGACTGTAGTCGTGGAGACAGTTACTTACCAACGGGAGCAACACTCAGCAACAGCAGCAGCAGCAGCAACTGGAGGAGAGAGAGAGAGAGGGAAAAGAACAGTAAAGCCAGGGCAGATCTAAGCAGAAGGCTGAGGTGAATATCTTTTTACTGCTTAGACAAATCAAAATAAATTGAATGTAAATTTAACGGGCCACGGAGGTTGAGTAATGTACATCTTAACGTGTTTTCACGCCCCGATCTCCTTCGCTGTCTGGAGTCACATTAGCACGCTAGTTGGTTAGCTCATCTGCTTCGCTAACTTAGGTCAGTTTGTTTTGAGATCGGTTAAACTAATTAGCGGAGAAATCCAAGTGCTGTGTTTGTACGCCGAATGCCATACATGTCGGTTATTGCGTCTGTAAGATATCTGTAAATATGTTAATCAGATGGGTTAAATTACGAGCTAACTGGCTAACCAGTTACCGTAACTAGGTAAACTTTCTTCAAAAGCCGTAACTGTTCGAGATCGGTCACAGGAGCAACTTAACCGCTCTGTTCCGCCGTAGCTTTGCTTCAGGAATCGCTTTAATTCTCGTGGAAGTGCGTGAGTCGATTCGGAGATACTGATGTGGACCCGCCAGGTCCGGTTTGACTAACAAGCTCAATTTAAATATATTTAATTGTTAAGAGAAACATGTCGTGTTTAGTCATGCCATGTTTCTTTGGGTCTGGAAGCTTCAGGTTTGGATGCATCAACAGGTTGCTGAAGTCGGTCTGAAGAGCGGTGCCCGATAAAAGTGATGCATTTCGGTTTATATTATAATACTGACTTTACAAAGTGTTTGCACGTTATTTAGATGTTCGTGTAAGTTATTAGATGCAAATGTATTTCCCTAATTTTAAAAGGAATTGAATTAGGCTTCTTGTCATCCGGTTCAAATCTGATTCTCTTTATCTGCACTAATATGTTTTGCAGGCTGTTGTTAAAGGGTCAGGGACATGAATCTCGTTTTTTTGTCCGAATCTAATAAGTTATTTAGAAATGTAATAAAAATGCGATTTTATGCTAAACTGACTTCAGTACAACATTCGAAAATGGACAAATCATTCTGATTTAGTAGGTGCTGTATCTGCCTGGATAAGAAAAAATAAGAAATCATGAAAACGATAAACATTTTGGAAAATATTTGTCACTTTATATTTAAAGTATTAATACTAGTGATGATATTTTATTGCTATTTCATTAAAAAGTAGTTAAGTAGTTTTATTTTAAAACATTACTAATATTTGAAATATTTTGAAAAATCATCTCAATTTTGAACACCAAGTTGGTGTGGTTAGGGTTGTCAGCCTGCAGGAAGTCATTTCATTGTGTTGACATGTGACAAGATAATCACAAAGAGGACCCCTTTAGACCCTAATGACCCTGTGTAAAATTCATTACATAAAAAAAAAATGCATGTATGTCCAGTAACTTTATGAAGACCTCTTAAATTCATGAGCATTATTATATTTGTATCATGATTTATGTATTTTAAAAATTAGTATTTTTACCATAAAATATGTTTGAAAATATGAGGTCATTTTATTGCATTTTTGAAGCCATTTAAATTTTTTTTTTTAAATTGAAGCCCTACCAACTAACAAAAAGCATGTTTTACATGCTGTATACTTTTTTAAAATTTTTTTATTATTAAATTTATTTTTTAAATGTATGAATCCAACATGCATACAGAACTACTCATTTTGATCATTCTTATTTGTCATTGACCCCAAAAACAGTCTGCAGGTCATATTTTAAACCGCATAAAATGGATAATCAGTACAGTTTATATTTGATTATGCTATATTTCCTATGCTTCATAATCCCACATTGTGATATTAAAAATAAATAAATTTCACTGCTTTACATGGCATTTCTCAATATAATCTAAATTAGTCTGAAACATTAAAGTTTTGATGCTTTATTGACTGCATTCTTCAGGATTAATGTTCCAAAACTTTCTTGTGAAAACTTTTTTTTCTTTCATTTATGAGCAATACATGTATGTATTTTCTCCACCTTTTTAAATGTTGTATGCAAGTAGAGCTGAGTGTCAGTGATGTGAAACACCTTACTGTTAATTGTGAGCAAATGAGATATGTATTTGCATTATCCTCATAATGAGATCCGGGGTAGCAGTTGACGCTAACAGGTTGACATCAGCTTGACTGTGCTCATCCAAAGCTGCTGTAATTTTTCTAGAGTTGCATCGTGTCGCCGTGGCGATGTTACACCTGCTCAGCAGAGAGCCTGGTAATGAGCCCTCTTCATGACAATAGCATGCGGTCCAGGTGTCGCCCCTCATTGGGCTGTGCTTCTCTATTGATCTCTCTTTAGCCGAGAGTGTCTGTGCCACTGAAAGCACAGCTGATAATGAGGGTAATTGGCATAGAGCGAGAGGCAGATCCTGATGCAACACATAGATCATGTTGGCCGGCCCGTTCCTCACTAGCAATAACATCATGCTTGGGTAGTTTTGATTATTTCATCCTTTCTGTTTCTGCAGCAGCGGTTCGAGGATGTTTGAGATGAGGCGTTTTCACTTGTCAGAGTGGGAGTGTGTTTGTCGCTGTGTGTGTGACGGGTCCCTCCTGAGCTCAGCTGAAGGGGGTGAGCAGCAGAGCTCACATCAGCTGCCGACGTGTCTGTCAGGTGCTTCACTGAGCTCTGAAATCCTCCCCGAACGCATCTTCACTACGCGACATCTCCAAAGCTCTAAGATCCGGTTTCTGTAATGAAATATGTTGCTACAGGTGCATGTCCAGGCTGGAGGAGAAATGAATGATTCATGTAATTGAAGTTAATTATTGATGGGGCCAATCGCTGCTTCCTGGGCTGTGTGATGTCCAGTTAGCTCGTTTTTTGTGGGGTTTGGTTTGCAGTTTGCATGCTACGCTCCTACAGCCCAGACCTGGCCCTATCTGAGTGTGGGACGGTAGACTACACTTTGTTCTCGACATGACTGACTCCACCAATCGGAATCAAGCAATTTCATTGTTTAAATGTAAATTAGCATATGCTTCATTTCTGTCAAATGCTATTGGCAGGACGGCTTTAACCCAGTTGGCAAATTTGGATGCAACCCAGGGCCCAGAGCACTAGGGGGCCCCTGTAACAGGAGCAGTGTTGGGCAGTAACGCGTTACTGTAATTTGATTCCTTTTTTAGTAATGGAGTAATTTAACGTGTTATAATTTTCAAAATAGTAATTAGAGTATAGTTACAAGCCGAGGTCTCTATACGTTAATGCCGCGTTACATTGCTGACAGAATGCAGTGTTTTATAATCTAGAGATTGTAAAAAGGATGTAGCATACGCACTGTTGAGTCAAATGCCAGTGGATTAGAGACCTGCTCCCATGAGACCCAAAGCAACAGAGTGCGGCGCGGGACAAGATGGGCGAGTGCTGGTGCGAGCCGGTATACGTATATATATTATTATATATATTATATATATTTTATTCTCCCGCATCCCGCACACACACGAGTGTCTATAGACGCAGGAGAATACAATGATTCACGGGACTTCCGCAAAATAGAAATATCTAAACATAAAATATCTAAAACAAATAAATTGTTATTCATCTATTGCACAAAAGCAACATGAACTAATATAAAATATAAACGATTAACAGGTGCAAGCGTATGCAGAGTTTCTAAACAAATAAATTGTTATTCATCTATTGCACAAAAGCAACATGAACTAATATAAAATAAAAACGATTAACAGGTGCAAGCTTATGCAGAGCATAATTTAGGCTATAACACGTGTTTGCAATGCAGTGCTGAAATGTGCGTGCTCACGAATCCTCTCATTATAACACACGAATTGTAGACATTATGAAAGATTCATTATGCATATATTTATTGTGTTATAACAGAGATTTGTGAGATTGCGATGAACTGAGTTGTCTTTTAGGGATTATAAATGCAGCGCTCTTTGCTGGCATTCTGCCATGCCAAACCATGCACGCAGCAGTCGCTTGCTCTAGTTAAAAATAACAGTGTTCTGTGAATGTTGATGCTTTAATAACAAATATTTATCGGGAGCATGTATGCTGGGATTTCATAAATTTCATAGAGAAAAAAGTAACGTAACTAGTAATGTAACTAATTACTAATTACTTTTGAAATAAAGTAATCCGAACAGTAACGTGATTACTTTTAAAAGGAGTAATCAGTAATCAGTAATTTGATTACATTTTCAGAGTAACTTGCCCAACACTGAACAGGAGGTGTGTAATTTCTGTGCCTCTAAATGGAATCTGAAAAAAAATATGATGATTTCCAAACAGGTTTCCGAAACATTTCTTCTTCCACCTATCTGTAATTGTTCAGGTAGTGCATCCTGTCCCAAACTAACACCACTGGCTCAGCCACACATTACCATTCAAAAGTTTGGGGTCAGTACGATTTTTTTTTATTATTGAAAGAAATTAATACTTTCATCTAGAAAGGATGCATACAATTTTAAATTGATCAAAAGTGACAGTAAAGACATTTGTAATGTTAAAAAAAAAAATGTTTTAAATAAATACCGTTTTTTTTTTTTACCACTGTAAAGAATCCTAAAAAAACATCACAGCTTTCACAAAAATAGTAAGCATCACAGCTGTTTTCAGCATTGATAATACAACACATTTAAATATATATTAAAATAAAACAATTTTTAAAACAAATTTTTTGTGTGTTTTTGATCAAATAAATGCAGTTTTGTTGAGAATAAGAGACATCTTTCAAAAGCATTGAAAAACCATACTTTCCTCAAACTTAAATAATAGTGTAAGTTGACATAAAGCTTCAGTTAATGCAAACTGACTGTTTTTGCTTTTGAGAAGAGCAGGAAGAGGGCTTTTGATAGTGCTGAGTGATATTTAATTAATTTTAGATCACTGCTTAACTGTTTCTATGGTTGTAGTATGAATGCATGATAAATTTAACTTTAGTGAAGTGGGCTATTTTTTTGTATGCGTCCTTGCTTTGTGTAGCATATATAATGTACTTTCAAGGCCTCTTGTATTTACTGTGTAATCAGATAAACTGGCTTTTTTTCATTTGCGAGTTTGCTGTTCTTTTTGCCGACTCTTTCATCATGGCAAGCGTGGTTTACCTGCTGAACAGGTAGGCGAATTTAAAGGGGTCATATGATGCGATTTCAATTTTTCCTTTCTCTTTGGAGTGTTACAAGCTCTTGGTGCATAAAGAAGATCTGTAAAGTTGCAAAGACTAAAGTCTCAAATCCAAAGAGATATTCTTTATAAAAGTTAAGAGTTAGCCACACCTACCTAAAACGGCTCGTTCTAACACGCCCCAACATACCTACGTCGCTCTGTGGGAAGATTTGCATAACGCCGCCCAAATGTTCACGCAAAGAAAGAAGGCGTAACTTTTATTCTCGCTGTAGTTTTGTTGTTTCCGCCACCATGTCGTAAAGACGCTGTGTGCTTCGTTGTAAAAGCGAAACTACTTTGTTTGGTCTTCCAAAAGAGGACGATATCTGATTCGTCATGCCTGGAGCTGATCCGTGCTGGTTGCTGAGGAAATACTTCAACTTTGCGCTGTCGATCGCCGGATCGGCTTTCACCATGGACGATGCGGAGTCCAGCCCGGAGTCGTTACATGTCCTTCCGGATGCTCCTTCGTCGAAATCGCCGGCCACGCAGTTCTCAAGCCCGCGCCTCTGCTCACTCTAACACTCCGGCCGTTCCTCATGCTAGCATGCAGACGCTGTGTGACGCTGTTTCGTTGTGAAAGCGAAACTACTTTGTTTGGCCTTCCAAAAATGGACACGACTAGAAATCAGTGGTTAAGTTGTATTTACAACACTGTTCCAGAACACTTCAACCCAAATATTCAGATGTGTGCAGCACATTTTATGGAGGACTGTTTACTGATCCTGGGAGAGTAACGTTAGACTAAAATGGCAGTTCTGACTCACGTAAGTACGTTTTCATTTATCATTTGCCACTGATGATTCAAACGCGAGTTTTGAGCAGTGTAGAGTAGCGCTTGTTGTTTGTCATTTCTCCGATCACAAATGCAGACATGGTTTTATGTTTACGCGGCGCAATACACATTTCATTACACCAAATACTGTTCTTTTTAGCAGCATCATATGAGCCCTTTAAGAAGATTAGCTCGTGAATATTAATTAATGTTGATGCTTGCTGCTTAATCTTAGCTGTGCTCTGTCACGTGATCTATTTAATATTAACGAGTCAAACGTTAGCTCCGGGTCCCAAGGAGGCTTATCCTCACAAAAGCTAAATATTATCATGCTGAAATTAATATTTGGCAAAGTTTCACCTCAAAACAGTTCCTCAATATACCACAGATGTGCAAGTAATTATAAATCACTGGTCTTGTAATGCACATGCGAGGAACAGATTAGCTGTAAACCTGTGGGCAAATTAAAAACCATTTGTTCACTTGTTTTGACAAAGCCTCGTAATGCAGCATAGTCCAAATCAAGCTTTTAATTTGGTTACACACCCACCGCAAAGAAAAATAAAGGAATGGGAATGGAATTCCGTGCAACCCAGATCCAAGCAGCTGTTATGTTTACATGGCAACTTGATACACAAATACAGCCTGGGTTATGGAAAGAGAGGGGCTGGGCCGGGGGTGCTGTGTTATTCTTTCAAAAGTCAGTGGTTTTTAATCAGCTCTCTTCAATCCATGTTTGTGGTGATGGACGTGCATGGTCTCAGCTTGCAAAGCAGGTGAAGGGCCAAAGGAGAACAGAGAGGAAATGCAGGTACGGTACCACTTTTAGCCAAGTGACTCACCTAAACGCCATGGTTTTGCTCAAGATATGACTCTGATTTTCTCTTCCACTTCCTGGTGAAGCGTCAGTACTGGCAGGTGTTTATAAACTACAGTCAAGTCACCTTTATTTATATAGCGATTTATACAATACAGCTTGTTTCAAAGCAGTTTCACGATAATAAACAGGAAAATAGCAGTCAAAAAAACAATATCGGTCAACCACTATTATATACCTAAATCTGTATACAAAAAGATTCGCATGTCCAAAGAATAACCTCGTTACATCACGTTCATCTATCAGTGCCCATGTTTGTGTCCTGTGCCTGGGTCAGAGTTCACCTCCAGTCATCTGCCATCATGGAGACTTTATGATTGTTGTAGCAGCATCTACTGTAACCTTAAACCACACTGAGCTTTTAATGGACTATAGTAGAGCGCGGCTCTCAAGCAGACAGCTGCAGTGGTCCCCTGTGAAAGGTATTTGTGCGTGTGCACCGATGCACCATGGGGGAAGGGTGTCGCAAGGGGTGGCAGATGACCAGACACAGCTCTTCTGTGTGTGTATGTGCGCATGATTAAGCCTGTGCTGTGTTTAGCCCATGTGGAAGAAGCTTGGCCCGGAGCAGAGCTCGCTGATGTACCCACTTGGCAGCTGCCCTTGTGCTGTAAGGGCATCATAAAACTTGGATCAAAAGCATTAATAGATTATACAAAACACGCTGATTAAGCTGATCTTAGTTGATATGTGCATGCGTTGTTTTGGCACTGCCAAAAGTGTATTTAGAAATCAGGATTTAGGCTGTCCTGGCAGCGTGAGCAGCACTGTTGATGATTGAAAACTTTCATGTCTCCATAGATATCATTATCGTGTTTTGTTATTGTGTTTATATGGCTGTAATTATCTCTCTAGCTTATCTCTCACACTAACGTGGCAGAAATGGCATCCTCCTGTAACTTTACACAAAACTGACAGGTTGACATGGAGCCAAGAAGATTCTGTTTGATAATTGCGTTCAAATTGTTATTTTAGATCTATTGTTATTGTCATAAATCAGCTTAGGGATTTGAACAAGCTCCTGACTCTTAGTATTAAATTTTGCTTCACAACTCAACCCTTATCATTTGTGCTACAAACATGAATGATGGCTCAAATCCTGCGGCTTGTTGAGGAGATTTGTTCTATTACTATTTAAGCAATTATCAAAGCAATCAGACTTTCAGTTTTCTCTGTCCTGAAGGAACACTGTATAACTTTCCTGTAGTAAATGCAGTGTTAAGTGTTTTATTGGCAACCCTGGCTTGAACTACAGGTGATTCATAAGGTCAAACAGAACCTGCTTAACGGTGCTATTTTTTAAGTGAGATTGCATTAATGTGTTATTGCGTTAACTCCAACAGCCCTAAATTGTACACGAGACATTTTATTCACATACAAGTTTCAGTCTGATGCGTTTTTCCTTTCCCTTTTGCATGACAAGATATAATCGGCCCTGATCAGTATTGCAGATGATTGCTTTTATTGGGTGATGCCTATTATTGGCTGATACATTGGTGGTAAAAAGTATTCATAGCTTTTGCCTTTCTATTAGACAGAAAAATAACAGAAAAAGTTATAGGGGTTAAATAATAAATGGTAATAATTTTTCACCCAAAAATTAAAATTCTGTCATTAATTACTCACCCTCATGTCGTTCCAAATTCATAAAAGACCTTCGTTCATCTTTGGAACACAAATTAAGATATTTCTTGACCCTGCCTAGACAGCAACGCAACTACCACGTTCATCGCTAAAATAGTCCATGTGACATCAGTGGTTCAACCTTAATTTGTGAAGCTGCGACAATACTTTTTATGCGCAAAGAAAACAAAAATAATGACTTTATTCAGCAATTTCTTCTCTTACGTGCAGTGTTAATTTAGTTGACGAATAATTTCCGGCATAATTTTCGTCAACAACATTTTTTTTCACCGACGACAACAAGACGATAACGAACTAAAACTCTATTTGAATGACAAAAACTATGACGTAAATCTATTGACATTTTCGTCAACGAATAAAAACGAGACGAAAATGTTAGGGAGGGACGATTTGGGAAGAGATTCATTCAGAACGAATCCGCTGTGTGGTTCGGAAGTTAGATGCGTACATATGAACCGGCGGGACATAAGCTAACATACACTTGCTGCACGTCGCATAAAACGTTCAAAAATGTCAATATGTGGGAGTAAGAGAAGGGCAGACATATGGATAACTCTGACGACGCTCCGGTTTTCTGAGCGCAGACACTGAAGCATACACACACAGAAAGCGCGTCTCCCTCTTTCGTGTCGCATGAACGGAGAATTACACACAAAATGATGTCGAATTGTCTGTTTTGGCGAGTATTCACGTAAACAGCCGATTACGTCTTAAGTGAACGTAAACAGTAGGGAGAACGTGTATCAGTTACTTGCTGTCTTAACCAGTTGATGTGTTTGTTACTACATACCTCCTGTAATTTCAAGTCAATCAGATCATTACTCACTGAGATATGAGTATCCATGTGTTCACACTGTCTGCTGGCCATTTTGAAAGCCGTCTGAAAACTTTCACCAAAAGAGTAGCTCCTTAAATGTGCATTTTTTAGATGTTTAAGCCTTTGTTTTGGGTAAGTTTCACTACTTACTGTAAAATTAAGAGATTAATGTTTAGACTTTTGCATATTATAACCTGGAACTTGGATGTCAATTATTCTTTAAAAATGTTGTTTAAAATAAACAAGAATTTTTAATAAAACATGATGTGAGCTTAATGGGACAGGGGTGTGCTTAAAGGGTACAAAAATGTACCCATTAAGCACAGCCAGACTTTTTGCATTTAATGATGTATATCTTAATGGTAATGCTTTTGTCATTTAAAATAAAATTAAATATTTTTGTGTGAGAGATTAATATTTTATTTTAACAACTTCTTATGTTGAAACCGATATCCTTTGGTGAGCTTAATTGGTACGTTTACCCTATAATGAGTTTGGAAATTGTTAGAGAAATGCTTAATAAATGCACTGTAACTAAACCCATTAGATTTTAGCCGACTAAATTTACTGTAGATTTAGTCGACTAAAATCTTATGATATTTAGTCGACTAAAACTAGACTAAAACTAAAAACAATTCAGATGACTAAAATATGACTAAAACTAAATGACATTTTAGTCAAAAGACTATGACTAAAACTAAATCAAAATTTTCTGTCAAAATTAACACTGCTTACGTGCCAGTCTTAAGGCCCATGCACACCAAGCATGATAACTATAAAGTAGTGTTGGGCGATATGGTCATTTTTCAAATCGTCATATCGCCAGTCCGTGAGATCGCCGATAGACGATATTATCGTGCATGGTTGGGTGGGGGCAAGAGAGAGACTCTCTGTACTTGTCATAGGCTATTTCATAACTATTTAGTGTTTTAAACCCCTCGCGCGACTGAGAGGGAGCCTATGGAAGCACCACGAATCTAAATAATATACTTTCAAACATACTGATAAACTAACATGTTAAATACAAAAATATTTAAAACAGCTAGTTCATATATATTCGGA
>NW_015654524.1:18853-23021 GCF_001515625.1 Sinocyclocheilus rhinocerous
GCCAGTCCGTGAGATCGCCGATAGACGATATTATCGTGCATGGTTGGGTGGGGGCAAGAGAGAGACTCTCTGTACTTGTCATAGGCTATTTCATAACTATTTAGTGTTTTAAACCCCTCGCGCGACTGAGAGGGAGCCTATGGAAGCACCACGAATCTAAATAATATACTTTTAAACATACTGATGAACTAACATGTTAAATACAAAAATATTTAAAACAGCTAGTTCATATATATTCGGATACAACAGTCATACATCGCTATTAGGACCGCGCGTCCTGTAACAAGTTTGCCGCATCAGAGCCATAGACTGTATGATCCGAGCACGGAAGTTATCAGTCTGGTCTGCAAAATCAGTCAACGGTGAAAATCAAAAGTAGATTTGTTTTAAAGACCAACAGTTTAACACTAAATATTGGACATCAACGAACACGTTAAATATAAAGTATTTAAAACCGGTAAGTTCATATATTTGGAGTAAATTTAAATTAAACAGATACATCAGTCATACAGCGCTCCGGACCGCGCGCCCCATGACGAGCCCGACACACCACCACAGAAACAAGAATGAGATGCGTTCTAACATAACTGTGGCATTAAACTCAGTTAGTGAGGGCTCGGTTAAAATATTGCACATATATAGGCCGTTCAGATTACTTGTTAAAGTGCAACGAAATACCTTATATCAGCAGACGATGTACGTCTGTGTTTGTGGTTGGAGACTCCTTCACCGGCTACAGGCTCCTCATTTGCGCGCGCGTGGGTGTGTGTGTGTGAAATACAGTGCTGAATGAAAAAGTGGGGCAATTTGATAATAATAGCCGAATTATAACGGGCCGCCTAATAATAATAATAATTATTATTATTAATACATTAATAGGAGAATGAGCCTAATTTCATCTTGACTATCGACAAAGACATCTGCTATCGTCGATACACGATACTATCGTCTATCGGCACAACGTCTATTGGCTGTCAATGTTTGTATCATTCATCAGCTGAAAAAAAAATCGTTCTGAAAGTGATTCCAACGATATTGTTTTTCTGTGCCTTTATCGTTATCGTGTGGACTCTGCTATTCTTTAATATTGAGAACGATTTTTAGAGCTATATCTTTATCGTTATCTTTATAGTTATCGTTCTGTGTTCATGTGAACGGGGCTTAACGCATTCCACGACGCAAGCGTGAAGTGCTCGAAAGCTCTCGGATTTTATCAAAATATTTTAATTTGTGTTCCGAAGATGAACAAAGGTCTTACGGGTTTGGAACGCCATGAGGGTGAGTAATTAATGACAAAATTTTTATTTTTGGGTGAACTAACCCTTTTGACAGCACTGAGAACCCAGTGCCTGAGCATAGATGAACAAGAGGCACTGTCTTTAACAGTTGTGTCTAACAGAAAGGCAAATGCTAGAATACTTTTTAATATACTGTCGACATAAAGAAAATATACATTTAAATAATTTAATCAAGTCTTTGAATATCTATTAGGCATTTAATTCCACAAAACCTTACAAACCTCAAACTTTGCAATTATGTCTATTAGTGCTGTGTATCGTCACAGAGATTTGACGATACGAGTATCGATACATCTGGCCCTGTATCGATATTGTGGCACGTGTGCAGCAGTGGACCGCGCTTATTTTGAATACAAGAACAACGTTTACAATTGAGCAGAAAAGTGCGAGGTTTCTAAAAAATAATGAATAGAGCATAATATATAGGCTATAACAAGGTTTAATCTGGCCGCAGAGGAACACAACCGGGGTTGCCTGATATAAAGAGACGTACTCTTCTAATTTTTATTTTTATTTTTTAATTGTAGAGAGTGTGTTAATTTGTGCAATGATAACCTACCAGCAATGTAAATTATTTTTTAAATATATTAGAATGAGTACATTACAATATAAATTTATTAGAACAAGTACATTATTATTTATGGGCTTAAAACAAGATGCAAAAAATCTGAATATTGTACCTGGTGGGGAGTGCCCAATGTAAACATGAAACATATGCCATTACCTATATTGTACTGTGGTACAGTTATGGAGGCCCTTCATAATGCAGAGGTCAACTGCCTGCTCTGCCAATAATTAGCAACAGCCCTATAGTATGCAGTGTTTCATAAACAGCTGTTTTACTAAATTCTTCTGAGGTGAAATTCAGTGCAGTCCCGCACCGTGATACGTATCGTATCGTGGCCTCTGTATCGTGATACGTATCGTATCGTGACTTTGCTGGTGATACACAGCCCTAAAGTTTATGTTGTTTACTATATTTATTTATATATATCTTGTTATATTGTATAAATCGGCCACCCAGCTTTCTAAGATATCGGCACTGGCCATCCAAAAATCCACTAATTTCAATATCATAAAGACAGCCTCCTTTGACTCAGGCCAGTAGGCAATGACCCAGAATGCCCTAGTGACCATCTAGCAACATGCAAAAAGTCACTCAGAACTCCTTCGCAGCCACATAGCAACATTCTGGCAATCACTCACAATGTCGGTGATGTTGTTCACACCACTCAAATTTCCTTCAGAAAATTACATTTGATTCTAATATTTCACATAGCTCTTAGAACTATGTTACTTCAGCCAATCCATTTGATGAACTGATACGTCAAGGCAAAGCGATCTGATCCCTCTGATTTTCTTTGGGGAAAAAAAGAAAGAAAAGGAAACGAGTGATTTGGCTGTGAGATGTCTGAGCAGCAGGCTGAGACTTGTCTGAGACTGAAATGTGTTGCTCACATGAGCCTCTCCCTCAGCATTCAACCCCCCCGTTCGTCTCAAAATCATTGTTTCTTGAACCAATGAGAATCAGATGCTTGTAAACACTTGGATGTCATTCGTGAACATGGGCGTATGAAATTGTAGATAAGCAGTAGTACTTTACATATTAGACATTGACTTTCATGCCTGAAACCTATACTTGATTGACATTGATTTGATTTGATTTTTTTCCCCAGTTTTTTTGACACGGTGATAACTAAGTTATTAGATTACAACATTAAAACATGTTATTCATTATTTTTTATTTTATTAATAGAAATTATTGTTAATGAACAAATTAACAATAACAAAATGTAATGTTTCTAAACATTTGAAACAAAATTTTGCCATTATCTGTAGGACAGATATTAAATTAGTTCATTTCCAGAATAAAAATTTCCTGATAATTTACTCACTCCCATGTCATCCAAGATGTTCATGTCTTTCTTTCTTCAGTCGAAAAGAAATTGTTTTTGAGGAAAACATTCAAGGATTTTTCTCCAAATAGTGGACTTCAACAGGGCCCATTGTTTGAAGGTCCAAATTGCAGTTTCAGTGCAGCTTCACAGGGCTCCACATGATCCCAGCCGAGGAATAAGGGTCTTATCTATCGAAACGGTCAGTCATTTTCTAAAAAAAAATTATATACTTTTTAACCGCAAATGCTCGTCTTGCACTAGCTCTGCGATGTGCATCAAAAACTTCATGTATTACATAATCACATTGGAAAGGTTTGCTTACCATTGTATGTTGAAATTTCATTCGGTCACCACATGCATTGCAGCACAATTGACAACAGATAAGGGCTTTAAAAATATCGCGATATCCGATAATATCGTCTACCTAAGCCTCACCTCCACCACGCCCCGCCCCTGCCGAGACAACATTGCCGACATGCACCATAAACACACACCATGTTCAGTTTGGTCTTAATTATTGCCACAAAGTTTGGTTTTACTTTTCTTAGTTTGTGCTTAAACTAACAGAAAACATTAGCTTTGCTGTTATTTTGGTGTTGCTAGTAATGTCCGCTCTGTTCTTATCAAATTTGTGTTTGAAATGAATTTCGTTTTGTGAGGAGAACTATTGCGGAAAAATAATAGAACCCAATTTTAAGTTCATCATGGTGAAGTTGGACATTCTGGCGGTGATTGTAAGAATGATAAATGCATGTTGATGTCATATAATAATGTCTTGAATAAAATGTGCTTATTTTCCGACGTTTCTCTTTCTTTTTGGCATTATCGCCGGTGTAGACACATTTCATGATGGTAAGTTAATTTCCTTAATTATAACAATTGCAGCGTTGTTTTTAAACTTGTAGTCAAGCTATAACGTATTTGATATTTATCATGTATGACTAAAATCATGCAGGGATTAAAAACGAATTC
>NW_015654524.1:23075-23531 GCF_001515625.1 Sinocyclocheilus rhinocerous
AGCGTTGTTTTTAAACTTGTAGTCAAGCTATAACGTATTTGATATTTATCATGTATGACTAAAATCATGCATTGATTAAAAACGAATTCTGAGCAAAAACAATAAGGGTTTTTTTCCCTTTCTGGTAGCCTACTAGTTCGGAGGTCTCTTTTGGCCCGTTTTTAACGAAATAAAAGTAACTGCTTTATTTATTTAAAAGCAGGGTAATTTAAATTTCATTTTTGTATTGTAATTTTTATAATTTTTATTTTATTAATCAAAATACAACGCCCACAATATAATATTCAGTGTTAAACTCAGAACGCGTGTATGTTAAAGGGGTGAGCTGAGAAGCCTACTAATGTCTTCATCCGTTTGCAGATAATCGTCTGTTGCCTGACTGTTGACATCGACATCGTAATACTTATGAGACATCGTCGATATACGATAATATCGTCATATCGCCCAGCCCTACTC
>NW_015654524.1:24097-27043 GCF_001515625.1 Sinocyclocheilus rhinocerous
AGCGTTGTTTTTAAACTTGTAGTCAAGCTATAACGTATTTGATATTTATCATGTATGACTAAAATCATGCATTGATTAAAAACGAATTCTGAGCAAAAACAATAAGGGTTTTTTTCCCTTTCTGGTAGCCTACTAGTTCGGAGGTCTCTTTTGGCCCGTTTTTAACGAAATAAAAGTAACTGCTTTATTTATTTAAAAGCAGGGTAATTTAAATTTCATTTTTGTATTGTAATTTTTATAATTTTTATTTTATTAATCAAAATACAACGCCCACAATATAATATTCAGTGTTAAACTCAGAACGCGTGTATGTTAAAGGGGTGAGCTGAGAAGCCTACTAATGTCTTCATCCGTTTGCAGATAATCGTCTGTTGCCTGACTGTTGACATCGACATCGTAATACTTATGAGACATCGTCGATATACGATAATATCGTCATATCGCCCAGCCCTACTCAGAACCTGTCTTGTGTTGAAATGTGCTAACAGATACAGCAAAGCAAATTTAATGCAGTCTCATGTGTCTTTAGACAGTGTCCGTCTGTTTGGTGGTAACAGCAGACTATAAATCAGGAAGTTTAAACGTGTGGAAGCTTTTCACGTACAGCTGTAGAGATCGCCACACTGACTCATAAGATCTTGAAGGGCGTGCGATAATCTAATTGTTGTTGAAATGGAATCAAGTCAATCAAAGTAGGTATGGAGTAAAGGCCATGTTGTTCTTGCAGATTATCAAAAGATTGATTCCTCAGTCTGCGTGACTCTGAAATCCGAGCATTGAGGTACAGACGTAATGTGGAGACAATGTGGTGTGACAGAATCACTTTAGGAAGTTTCTGTCTTCCTTCCCTCTTAAATATATTGGCTACTGTTGACCTGATGCCATTTGGCATTTAGCATTGGTAGTCAGGTAATCTTCGCCTCACTGTCTTCCAAAGAGGTTTTTCAATGAGAAATGGCACTGTTGTTTTACTGCATTTAAAAGCAATGCATATTAAAGCAGATTGTGCATTTAATAGTGCTTTTCTTTTAATCGAGCGTCTTGTTTGCCAGCCAGAACTTGTTGCACTGTTGCAATATAAAGCCCGCAGCAGAAACTCGGCTAGCTGGAATCTCTTACGTTTCTGAAAAACTCATCCCCGAACAGCCTTCCTGCATGTGTCACTGGGTGTAGTTACCAGGATGTATATTTTTGCACCCCAAACAGACACCTGCTGTGAGAGACTTCTTTTTCGCAGCACGATCCTCTGTTTTTGTATCACTATGGGCAACAAGGTGGTGTGACAACAAAAACTGGAGTGGAGTTCCACAATTTTGTCATCACTATTATAAAAACAGATAGAAAGGGCAATTATCACTATGGAACCAGACACGTTTAACAGTCTTCTCCTTCTTCACCTTCTCATAGTCTTTGTTCCAAAGGTAAGCTTTCTCTTTTTACAACACACTCCCCCTCCCGATCGGAATCATCCTCCGCTCCGGGTTGGGGGTGGTGCGGAAATCTGGAAAGGGTTACTGGGGGAGGAGGAGGAGGATGAGGAGAGAGGAGGGGAATTGTAGAGTTGTAAGTGTGAACAAATGGTCTCCATGGCAACGCTCGACCGATTCTCTCTGGCTGCAGAGCCCTTTGCTTTTGGTGTGCTGGCGACGGATGGACTAGGGTTGTGTCGGCAATTGAAGATTGAGGGTTTGGCGTATGTGGCTGTTTTGGGGGGGAGGAGAGGGTGGGATCTATTTCATTAGATATTGAAATAGATCTGAAGAACTGCCTCTCTTAGATAATTTTCTCATTGTGCCTCGGATCTTTAACACAGTATATACAGTGGGTACGGAAAGTATTCAGACCCCCTTAAATTTTTCACTCTTTGTTATATTGCAGCCATTTGCTAAAATCATTTAAGTTAATTTTTTTTCCTCATTAATGTACACACAGCACCCCATATTGACAGAAAAACACAGAATTGTTGACATCTTTGCAGATTTATTAAAAAAGATTAGATATTGAAATAGATCTGAAGAACTGCCTCTCTTAGAGAATTTTCTCATTGTGGCTCGGATCTTTAACACAGTATATATGTAGGGCGCTGTGAAATTTTTAAGTAAAAAGTTTTTATTTTTCCTAAATTCCGTTTTTTTTCTGTTTTGATTTTTCTGCATTTCATTTTTTTCCTTTTTAATTTTTCTAGACTGTCTTGTAATGTTAGATTAAATTTTTATTATTTAAAAAGCATGTCTAATTAATTGAAATCATGAAACTTACACAATTTAACAGCAATTTATTACAAAAATTACATTTTTAAGGCCCTATGGAATGTTTTATTTTTTTCCCCCGAAATTCAGTTTTATTTTATTTATTTATTATTATTATTATTTTTTTTTTTTACCAAATACTGTGTTTTCCATTCTTTTTTTCTGGATTCCATTTTAATAGTTTCATTAAATTGTAATAATCAAAAGTATCTCTAATTAATCAATTTTATAAACAATTTATTTATGATTATTTTATTTCTTTCTTTTTTTCCAGAAATACTGTGTTGTGTATTTACATGTTTCTGCTAAATAAATTCTGGTAAATATATATTTTAAAAAATATTTATAATTATTATTGCTCTGAAGACTAAGTTTCTGATTGTATATGATAGGACGATAGATTTTCTCAAAAGAAACGGTAAAATGTAGCGACTCTCAAAGCAGTTCTAGAGATTGTTCATGTACCCATACATTAAGGCGGCAGAGGCTGAAAACATCGGGAGCATCACGCGCGCTTCAGTATGTGTGTAGTAAACGAAACCACTCGTCTGCGCCATTCATTCATACAGACACGCAGAACATGCAGGATTCATATTTAAATAGTCTTTTTGTGGCTTAATATTCACAGACACTAGTCCATGTCATGTTTTGATTTAACTGTGCTGAACTACTCTTGATTTATCCTTTTAAAATTTGG
>NW_015654524.1:27053-43640 GCF_001515625.1 Sinocyclocheilus rhinocerous
TGATTTAACTGTGCTGAACTACTCTTACTACTCCCTTTTAAAATTTTTAAAATTCTGTAAATTCTGTTTGTAAAATGACTGGATTCCGCAATTCCGTCCATGTTTTCTGCATCGTGGAAATCATAGGGCCCTAGATAAGTCACATACATCACGCTTTCTTAATAACCTCCAGGTTCAAGCTTCGTATTTGCAGTTGGTATGGATGGATGATCTATATCATAAGCGGTTAGGAGCATTTGGTGTGTGTTTTTCAAAGCTGCGTAAGTGCGTATCTGCAGAACATCAGCCCAGCTTGTTGGACACAGATGTCCAGTATAGATGGCCCTTTAATGGCAACAAGTGTCTCTGCTTTATTGCACGGCTGTTCAAAGCTTCCGGCGTGTCATAAAAGCAATCAGAGTCTATTTCCAAACTGCAAATCTGTCAAGAACGTCTGGATTATTTAGTTGGAAAAGTAATTTGAGGCTTCGTTTACAAAGTGATTGTTGTATTTGGAGCGTGTAAGTGCAAGGATGACTTGTGGCGGCTTTTCTTTTCTTGACTCTTTTTTTTGTCTTTCTGATGGCTTTAACATTCCCTGTCAGCATGCCATACCAGAGAAAGTTCTTGTAAGTTCTGAAGTACAGCTTTTTGTTGATTTTTCGCTATAACGGCACATGTTTTTTTCCCCTCCCGAGTCCCTGCCTCCGCTCCAAAGGGTCAGAGTAATAGCTTATGTATTTATTGTTCTAAGTTTCTGGTTAATGTGAGATAGAAGGATCACTTGGGGGATGGCATTGTTTGGTTTGGGAAGTATTCTGTTGGTTGCATAGCAACAGGCTCCTGGAAACGGGAGTGGACGGTGTTGCCACTAGCAACCGTTGTTGCTCTGCAAACAATGTGGGCCAGTGCAAACAAGAGCCAAGACTGTGGGCTCCTGTTTTTAATTGAACATCTGCTTGTGCTTTGCCCTGATCGAGTGTTGTTTAAGTTCAATCTGTCTGTGACAGATGTGTCTAAACCCTCTTCTCAACACTCACCTCAATCACAGGTATCACTTTATGTTTTCCTTGTCATTTAGGCTAGGCCTGGTTTATTGCCAGCATACTTCCAGGAGAGGATTTCTCTCTTCACACTCCGGTTAATGGGAACAGAAGGAAATGGCTGCGATATTGTGGCGGTCTTTAATAGCTCATTTGTGTTCGGCTGAGGTGAGCGCTTGTGTCGTGTGGCTGGGAGTCTCTGCTCTACTGTAATAAACCGGAAGCCTGTTGAGGACAGGCCTCTCTCGCTCTTCACACCAAAGTGCCGGGGTGCTCCTGTTGTTTTCTGCTTTTGTGCGGCCCGTAGCTGCTGGTGGGGAATTTGTGTGGCTTTTAACCTTCTCTAGGAGCTTAGATGAGATTGACGTGCACGACTAACTAGCCCGCTTCACTCGTTCTCATTATTATTATTATTGAAAAAAGCTAGTGGTTCTGGGAGGTTGTGATGCAAAAATAGTTCACCGTAGGGCTGGGCGATTTTCCCGATTAAATTTTTTAGAAATCGAGGAATCGCGATTTTGAATAGAAATATTACCAAATGTTAGAATTAGACACTTTGACAATATGCCGGTGATTAACAGTAAAGAGAAACGAATGATCCAACCGCATGTTGGCGCACGTGATTAACCGCTCACGTGTGACGCGCTCTGTGAAGGACCATTAATATAGCGCTAAGTGCCATTCACACAGAATGCACTTTTGTGTTGACAAAGATGCGATGTGGGCAGTGGAATAGGTAAAACATGCAAGAAGATGGGAGTGAACTTCTTTTAACTTGAGCGCAGTGTTTTTAGAATGGCGTTTCATGCATGAGACACTGCAAGTGACGCGAGCGCAACAATCAAACACATCCATGTTTACACAGAAAAAAACAATGGAAAAGCAGTGCAATCTAATAAAAAAACCTGTAAAGAACTACTACTGTATGTCTGATATTTCATGTTTGCATCATGGTGACAGACTGAAAGCTGCTGTTGTTTTTAACTCACCCCCATGTCATCCAAGATGTTCATGTCTGTCTTTCTTCAGTAGAAAAGAAATTAAGGTTTTTGAGGAAAACATTCCAGGAATTTTCTCCATATAATGGACTTCAATGGTGACCGACGGGTTGACGGTCCAAATTGCAGTTTCAGTGCAGCTTCAAAGAGCTCTACACGATCCCAGCCGAGGAATAAGTGTCTTAACTATTGAAATGATTGGTCATTTTCTTAAAAATTTTTAAATTGATATACTTTTTAACCACAAATGCTCATCTTGCACTACCTCTGCGATGAGCATGGGCGTCTTCAAGCATTGTGTAATCATGTTGGAAAAGTCATTCGCGGTTAGTTCTTCGTCTGTATACTTTGGTTAAAGGGGTCATATGATGCTTTTTTAAAGATCATTATTTTCTTATCTATGCACAATCAGCTTGTAACACTCCAAAGAGAAAGGAAAACTTGAAATCGCATCATATGACCCCTTTAAAAAAGTTGGGTAGGGCAAAAAACTCCATCTCATTTTCTCACAACATCCTTGTTTTACCTTTTTTTTAAAGGGCATTTGACTTTCTTTGCACGTTCGCTTTGTAAACACTGGGTCGGTACTTCCAAAAAGTATATACATTTGTATTTTTCTTAGAAAATGACAGATTGTTTCGATAGATAAGACCCTTATTCCTCAACTGGGATCATGTAGAACCCCTTTGAAGCTGCATTTAAACTGCAATTTGGACCTTCAACCCGTTGGCCACCATTGAAGTCCACAGTAGGGAGAAAAATCCTGGAATGTTTTCCTCAAAAACCTTAATTTCTCTTCTACTGAAGAAAGACAGACATGAACATCTTGGATGACATGGAGGTGAGTAAATTATCAGAAATTATTATTCTGGAAGTGAACTTCTCTTTTAAGGACATTTTTCATACTTTGTTTCAAGACCCAAATTTTACGTTGGGCATCAAGTGGTGACCCAACAAAGCTATTTGAGAAGTGCTGCTCAGTACTCAGACTGACAGGCTGAAGTAGATTTCTTTCCGAACACCTGAAGGCACACAATGAGCGATCTCTCCCGTTCTCTGGGAATAATAGCAGTAGGCAGAATCAGCTCCAAAGATTACTGTGGCGGGGCCAGCCCAGGACGTATTTATAACCAATGCAACACCCCTCAAGCGAATTCCTTTCTTTTAAAAGATCTAAGCACACCCATACTGTTTACTCTGAGAGTTATGATGAAGCTTATTGGCGTTATGACTCGTGTTTTACCTTACCAGTCTAGTTCATGTGAGAGTTAGACAAAGTCTGTGGGATTTGAACCAAATAACTCCTGTTGACTGATACAGCAAGCCCAGTTGGAAAGCATGACTGTGACCATCTACTCACGTCTAACTGGTGTGAACAAACTGGAAGACTTCCAGCCTGGTGATGACTGGGTGATTACGCCCACACATAATCTGTGCCCGCAAGTCCACAGATTTCCACTGAACTTGAACCCACGTCATTCATAAAATTCTACCAGCCACCGCCCTTTGAGTTTTTTGTTGATTTATCATTAAAAAGCATAATCAAATTAGCTAAAATATTTGAGTGTTGTCATAGTTTCATAGTCATTTTTTAATCTGTTTAGCTAAATCCCTCTCGAAATTGATGCAAGGTCTTCCACAGTCAGAGAAAATTAATGGAAATTAGTAATGCACCAAAATTATTATTATAATTTTTACAGAAACTTAAAATGTAAAGTTTTTATTGAATAAAAAAAAAAAAGAAATTTAAAGTTTTTATTTAGCTGAAAACCAAACAGTTATTTGATGAATTAATTAATCAATGAATTAATCAAATCTATTTAATAATCAACAGTCAAATAATAACTGAGTTGTATAAAATTTTCATTGTCACATAGGGGCAGTTTTCTATCAGTTTTGTAATGATATAATGTTTCTACTCCAATTTATTGTTGCAAAATAAACATTTAAACATATTATTTGAATTGCATAATAAAATTCGAAAACTAAAACTTTGTTTCTTATCAAAAGTAACGAAGCACAATGCTTGTGCTGAAATTTTAGTGCATCACTAATTGTAGTGATCAAAGAATCAATTATTTATTTTCTAGTAATATGGTGCTCTAAAACATTTGATTCCCTATAAAATTTCATTTAGTCATCACGGCTGACTAGAAAATATAATGGAAGTGTTGGAAACGTACTGGTCAAAATGTGTGGGAACACCCAGTGCTGTCGAATCCCCTTTTATTAGCAAAATCTTGGTTTAAAATCATGGATTTTAATGGATTTTTAATTAGGGCTGGGCGATATAGCAAAAAAATTTATCAACGATACAATGTTTCATATCGTTCGGTATCGATAATTATTGACTTTTTTTTATAACCTTTTTTAAAACAAAGAGCAATAGAAAAAATGTTTTAATTTAACCACTGTATTTTTAAATTAACCCAATTTATTGAGACAAACAACAAATATTTTTGTTTTAACAATCAAATTAAAGGATTTTCACAGTATTGACTCTTTGTATAAAGAAGACCGCAAATGTGTGTCAACTGTGTTTAAAAAAAAAAAAAAGACAGATACACCCAGAGGGCATCTGAGTTCATGCTTTTTACTGAACTGACTCATCTGATGTATTCATCACAATCCCTTTATTTTCTGAAAACGGGGATAGTTAAATTTTTCTCCAATTAATTTACCTTTGAATAGAGCTTCACACTTGAGAATTCGTTATTTCTATATTACTGATCTCAGAAAACACAATTAGCTTTTATTCTTTATTCTTCTATTCCCAGAGGAAAACTTTAAGTGCCTGTAATTAGCATCCATTTTTTCCTGCAGATGAAATCATGCGTGTGAAGCGTATTGCTTCTCTTTTGCTCTATTTTAAACTTTAACAACAAACTGTCAGTCAAGGGGTCTCTCGAAGCGCATGAGCTCTCAGATCAACATCCTCTGCTGTTTGTCAGTCACAATCAATGCAGGCGTGCATCGTAAACGCTGTTCTGGGACCTGTTGAGCGGTAAATGCACCGTTGGACTGGTAAAGAGCTTATTTAGATGTACAGAGCTCGGCGCCCCCCCGTAGCTCTCGTTCCCCGTCTCTGAGTCTGTCTGTCTCTCTAGCGCTCCGAAAGTTCCTGTGTGTGAGCTTAAAAAAGAATAGCACAAGGGGAAGGGGGTGGTAGAGTTAGGGATTGTTGCCATGGATCCCTCACCATAGCAACCGACAAACGTTTACAAAGCATTGAGGAATTTCCTCATATCAGCTGTATTATTGGAGCCCCTAGAGACGGACTCTCGTTCCAAACAACCGCTGGAGATCATCAGTATCCTAGTGGGCGGACCAGCCTCATTGCCATTTTAGCTTTTTTTTCCCCCCTGCTCTTTCTTTTCATGATTGGGGGGTATGTTGTTTTTCCCCCTGCTCTCACCTCCTATTCTTTTTTTTTTTTTTTTTTTTTTTTTTTTTTTTTGGGGGGGTATTGCTCAGATCATCATAACTGATCTCACAGGGAATTTTGTATTGAAAATAAAGTTGGCAACCACATGCCTAGCATGAGGTCATGCATTCTGTGTGACATCAATGGGGGTTTTCTTGAATTTCCCAAATGTTTTACAATGGGAGGCTGCTTGGTTTCCAATTGTCACTCTTTTCTACTTTTTCCTGTTGTTCTGTGCACCATCAACGGCTGTGAGAGTTTGGAGAGCTACATCGGGATCTCGACGACAGTGGCAAACTCAAATCTTCACTTGAGCCCAATTCCCCGTCGACTCATTGGGGCCACGTTGCAGTTGTGATGGGATTGTTAATGTCTCCTTTGTTCTTTTCTCCATAATAGAGTTCAGAGGTGAGCGGCCTGCTGGGGATGCGGGTGACTCAGCCTGACTTGGGTAGGTTGAGCTCCTGGTCCTTTCGAAGAAGACAGTGTGAAAAGCCGCTTTGTATCCCACTTTTTCTGGCACATTTGCAGAGTTGTATTTCAGTGGGCTGCTCTTATCTTCTCCAGCAACCTGTTGGCACTCAGTTTGATTGTGTCGTGTATCTTTAGTAGTGGTGGGAATCAGCAGGGATCTCGTGATATAATATTATGTTGAGATGGCAATTGACACATTGCTGTCCTTTATGCTTATTTTGAACTTTTACTGCATTGTTTTTCAGTGATTCAAAAAATGTTATACTTAGTTTGTTCTGATTTGGATCAAATAAAAATAATTGAGCTAATGCTAACATCTTCAAATATTTTGTTAAAATGTTATCCCAAAAACACATTATCCTGAGCTAAGTTATTACAATACTTAGTAGCAATATTAACATAACTAATACTTAACAACTACATACTAAAACTATGTAAACTAAACTGCAAATCTACCATTATTGTCATAAACTTGTGTCTTGATAAACCATGTTGCATACTTTTGAACCTAGCCAAATTCATTGTTTCAAATTTAATTTGGTTTGTACTTTCAAACACTGATTTGTTAACGCTGAAGAAAGAGTTATTAGTATCTGTTAGCATCAGTGTTGGGTGAAACTAGTTACATGTAACGGCATTACGTAAGTTAATTACAAAATAAATGTAACAGTAATCCGTAACGTCGAGAGTGATTCGAAAGCATGCGGAGCCATCTGCTTTGTCATACAACGAGCGGTCTGCATGCGCAGTGCCGCTGAATTAGATGACGTCGTATACGTTTCAAGCCGGCGCGAGAAAGCAAAACCATGACAGAGGATCAAACCTCTTTGAGAATTCTTTCTGCACCTTCACGTTTTGAATCCCATGTGTGGAAATACTTTGGATTTTACACACTGCCGGGAAAACATGACTAAAACCGTATGCAAAGTAACATAGAACTTTATTTTATTTCAGAAAGTATTTTTTTTTTCTACTCATTTTGTTGAACTTTTGACTATTATATTCATGTGCAAGTTCAGGGTTTTGGTACTTGAAAGTTTATGGTTCAAGTTATTTTAAAATATGCACTGTGTATGTGTATGCTCCTGTAATAAAAGTTCAGAAAGATGTGATGCATTGTTTTTGTTAATATGACTCATTTACAGTCTCTTTAAGGGTGTGATCAGGTATTTTCCATTGTCTAGTCTTTAATAAGCAAACAAAATCACAATAAATTGTAATATCGAATCGCAATAGTTATATAATCGCAATACTCAATTATCGCAATATATATTGAATCGGCACACAAGTATCGGGACAGTATTGAATCGGCAGATTAGCGTATCGTCCCAGCCCTAGCACAAATGCACACTTTGCAAAAGCAATCACGCTTTTGACATACTATTGCTAGGTACAATGATTTTGACATGCTAATGTTGCGTGTGGAGTGTTAATCTATTTAATATGGATAGTACGCAAATTGGGAAGCAGCAACTGTTTTTCCTTTTAATATTTTCACTTCCTCTCTCTTTCTTTCTCGCACACTCAGGAGAAACCATGCAGCGGTCAGAGGGCGGCTCAGAGTCGGCATCCACCGTGGCGCTGAGAACGTCCATTTCAGCCCAGGCGCCAGTGGTTCAGCCCGTTCCCGCCTCCCAACAGGTAAGCAGGCTCAGTACGATCTATCAAAACACTGCTGCACAAAAATAGCATAATAAAAATTAAGGAAGCTCCTCCCACATGAGCTGTTTAATATGAAAATCTGAGCTGCTTTAGCTCTTCTGTCATCGGTCTGAATCTCTTTAAAGATGCTTTTCAATATGCACTGGATCCATCTGAAGCGATGAAAGATTTCTCCTCACCCACACCCTTTATCTGTCAAAGCCACTTGAAATGATTAGCAGCGACTTTGCGTGGTGCTGCTGAGGGAGATGTTGGGTTTGGATCAACCACATATCCAAAGAAACTGGTCTTTATGTAATTTCGGTAATAGTTTGAGTAGAGCATCACATTTCCCTGGACCGCTGTAGAGGATTTGATGAAAACCAGCACAGAATGAAATATAGACTCCTAGTATGTAACATTCGTGGTGCTTGCAGTTTGGATCAAAGACGACACTTTTATAAATGAAACTTTCCAGTGATCTTTCTCAAGATATTACAATTTTTCGCTGTGGTTTTTCTTCTTCTTTTTTTTTTGTGTGTAAATGTGTGAAATTTGACGCAACAAAGAAACGCCCTGCCACCCATCTTCCATTATTTGGACAGACAGGTAGTCCCACCCCAAGCTCACACCAATTGGTTGAGACAAAAGTTTTGGAAATTGCCACAAAAATTGCTTACTTACAGTTTTCTTTCCATATTAAACTGGGATAATGGCATTCTGACATCGAAACAATTACGCACCTGACCTTTTAAAGAGAAAAGGGTCTAATTTTTACGTTTGTGTGTGTGTGTGTCCCTCACCTGCAGCGTGTGTTAGTTCAGGCCACCGGCTCTTCCCAGAAGGGAGCTCAGGTGCAGCAGTTGCCAGTGCCTAAAGTGCAACAGATCCCTCAGCAGGTACACACACACACACACACACAGGACAGTCAATCAAGCCCTGCACGCTGCACATCCTGAGGACCCACAACCCCTCTGGCTTATCTTTTGCCTCTCTACATATCTCTTTCGCGCTCTCGTGACTGTCTTTGTCTTTCCATCACGCTCTCTCTCTCCCAGCATACTGTCAGAACCCTGAAACGCAGACATGCTGTACTTTCACGCACGTCACGCTTGGGCTGTTGTGACTAATATGTTAATAAGTAGTTTCCCGGCTTGACAGGGCGTCTCTGATTGTTGAGGTGAAGCTTTGTACTCACTGCCCCCTACTGCCTGCAGCCTGCATACAGCTGTTTGTCTCGTTTGCCTTACAGAATCTGTATTATCACATCTCAGAACTCATGCGGTGGTTATTTAGCACCAGTCTGATCCGTACGTCTGTGTGTGTTTAAAGGTCCAACAGGTTCAGCATGTGTACCAGTCCCAGGTGCAGTACGTGGAGGGGGCAGAGGCCGTCTACCCCAATGGCACAATGTAAGCCCCTATCAATATATTAAACCAATCTGTCAAACCTGCTTTCAGTTGTTCACTTTGTGCAGGCAACTTATTATTGAAGACTTCCTATTGATGCTGAAGCATAATGTCATGAGTATTATTATACTGGTGCTTTCCATGCATTTTTTTAAGCAAACATTGTGACATTCATTTAAATCGTGACACTGCGGATTTAGTATAATACACCTAATAAGTAATTAAAACTATTGGACCCTTTTTTAAATCGTAGATCGAAGAATATATAATATTTACTTAGACAATCATATTTTTTTTCCAAGGTTACCCACTTTTCTCTAACCACTTGAGCCTAATGAAAAGGAAATTAATTTCCTTTTTTCAGGAGCCTTTAGTGATTCAGGCCCCATTTTTGTGGAAAGTGCTTTTTTTTTTTTTTTTACGTGTATAATGACTGGCTGTGTTTTAATATATAGTCTGAAAGCCATATCAGTAATGAAAACCCTAGTAGCTTTCTGTCTTTTTTTGTGAATGTTCATGTCCACTGTGTAAATAATTAACTAATTAAATATTAATAAATTAGCTAATATAAATGCTCCAAAATTGTAAAATATGGCCTCTTTAACTGAAAGATGAAAGATGTTTATTCAGGATATAGATGAGGTCCAGATCAAATCCAACTTCTGTTACATACTGTTGAAAAGTTGACAATCAAAAGATGTTCTTTGAAAGTCCTTTGTCTTTGTCTTTTTCTTCAGTCGTACTGCATACTCATACAACCCAGAGTCCCAGCTGTACGGACAGGGCAGCGGAAGCACCTATTTTGACACTCAAGCAGGTGGTACTCAGGTTACCACCGTCGTCTCCTCTGCAGGCGGAGTGCCCACTCACAGCATGGTGGGAATCGCCATGGATGTGGGCAGCAGTCAGATCATTTCCAGCGGTAGTGCCTACTTGATCCACGGCGGGATGGAGAGCGGCCGCCACCACACCTCTCACTCCTCACGCTCTTCGTCCGCAATGGTATGGTTCGCTGTGCTGAAATCCTTCAAGACTGGTCCACTACTGACATGGGAGGGGAGTTTTTAGTCTCCGTTACTTTGAGCGCTTAGAAAGCTGTGGTTTTGGAAATGTGAGCAGTCTTATAATGCTGTTTTGTTGTTTAGATGATGTGTGACAGGAATGTGCTTTCCATGTCTTTTAACGCAGAAAAAAATTGCAACTCATCCCTCAGTTTATAAAAGCAAACAAACACATACTAACATTGTCTTTGCGAAATTGTTTCCGATATTTTAACTCCTGCCTGATATGTGCAAGGATACCAGAATGTTTATGCAGAGAATTAAGTGAGTAAAGCATAAATGGAAGTTTACCCGCCTAGAAAAGTTGGCAAATTTATAACTGAAAGAGAACACATTTTTGTGTGAAAGACATAATATCACTGTAACATAAATATACAGGCTGCATTTCTGCTCACATCTCTAGAATTTTTTCAAGCTGAAGGATGAGTCAAAATGACTTTCTGTGGTAATCCGCAATATGTCTCGGATGATGTTGACAGAGCTCAACTTACATTCCCTAAGACAAAAGTGTTTTGCTATTATGTGCATTTCTGAAACAGTAACGTCACAGATTAATCATGCAAACACATGTTTTCCCTTACCAATACTCTGGAGAGAAGAGATGACACACACTGTCATCAGAGTGCAGCTTTTTTTCCACAGTGTGCTAGTTTATGAGGTGGGCTGGAAGCAGGGACAGGGTTTAAGGAGGCGACTGCCTCTAAATAATCCAGCTCTTCCTTGTTTTAGCAGTTTTCACAGCCACTTGAGTGGCCTCCGAAACAAAGCAACCCCTGGGGCTCATTTGGCCAAGGGCCGTCGGGAGCCTTTTAAAGACTTGGAAGGATCCCTGTTTTTTTTTTCTTTCTTTCTCCCTGTCTCCCTCTTTCTCTTTATAAGTTTCGCCACTCTGCCAAAACTTTCTCTCTCTGCCTCTTTATATCTTTCTCTCCCTCTAATCTTTTCTTCTCAATCCCTTTATTCTAACTTTTGAAATATAATTTTTTTTTCATGCCCACTATGGAAAAAAACCAGTCTGGTTAATGAATGCAATAGCAGAAACTTATATCCTTCTCCCCAGCTAATACCTGCAGAAAAACATGTTTATTAGAGTCAAATTAAATCTGCTTTTTCAGCATCACGCATTAAATGCGACAGTGTCTATGCAGAGGGCGCAACCCCACTAACTGTGTGATTTCAGAAGTGGCTAGAGAGTTTGTCTCATGTGTTTGAGAGTAGCCTGACCTCACGCCCTGTGTGTGTGGCTCATTAGCATATATGAGGCCGAGACAGGAAGAGTGGCGTAACCCTCTGAGTTCCTCACATTTGCATGCTTTTTGTCCACCCATAATGAATGTGGCTGCAAACACTGACAGACTCTAATGGAAATGCTTAAAGTCCGGCTGCAGCTAACAGACTGATTTCCTTTTCTGTTTTTTTTGTGTGTCTTTTCTCCCTCCCCGTTGTCCTCCCCAACATTCCACCCCTCCATTTTTTTTTCTTCTCTTCCCCCGTTTTTTTATGTCTTGCATGCTCCTACTTTTCCTCAGCTTGAAGTGGCGATTGAAAACCTCCAAAAGTCAGAAGGGATTGCCACTCACAAAAGCAGCCTGCTCAACAGCCATGTAAGTCAAACTGGAAAAAAACTTTATTGAAACTGGAACAAATCCTGAAAAAAAGGCTTCGTTCATCCTGCCTGCCTCTTTGCTTTGCTTTGCTTTTCACTGCTGCTGTGAGCATGCTTTTTCCAGAACGGCCCCTCACTCTGTGTGTTTTGGGTTTAGAGTGCCTCAGACCCCCTGCATTTACATGACACCACTGATTCAGTCAACATCTCAGGGATCACCATGTTTATATGTGTGAGATGTACCCCTGAATATCAAACACTTAAACTTATATTTAAGGATTTTCTCTTTATATTTTAATCTTAAATTGCCAGGGAGTCATATCTAAGTTGAAGCAGTTGGAGTCTTGAGTCCAGAACATTTATTTATCTCATTGTAGACGGACACCTCAATGTAAGGCTATGAATATTTACACTTATACAAAAATCCTTTTCTTGCGTCAGGCCTGAGACGAGACTGACATAATGCTGCTATCAGTGTGTCAGTGGAGGGCCTAATTTGATCCTCACATATTGGCAATTATTGGTCCCTCTCACTCATTTCAAACAGAGGCATTTAAAACTCCCTCTCCCATGTTGTTCCTCAGTTATCAGGAGGCTTGCATGGAATCTGCACCCACAAAATTGCCCAAGAAAGCCCTTCATTCACAAAGTTCTACACACACCCCATCCCTTTTATGTTTATAAAATATTTGACTAAATTTTATAATCCATTCATCTAACTTTTTTAAAAGAAATGGTTCAGTTTGTTGTTTACCCAGCCTCATGTTGTTCCAGTGTTGTTATTGTTTACTAAAACTGTTAAAAATTGTGTTAATTGATATAAATCTAAAATAAAATATAAATATTATAAATATTAAATGAACATTAGAAATGTTGCTGACTACAGCAACTTATTACTGTTACTAAAATTATTATAAATCTGAAATAAAAATAAAATAAAGCTAAATAGAACTATTTAAAAAAACAATCTAATCAAAAACATAAACACTATTAACAAATAAAGCACAATTTCACTTAAAGGGGTCATAGGATGCCCATTTTCCACAAGTTGATATGATTCTTTAGTGTCACACAGACGGCATCTGAGATCGGCTCGATTCGAGAAAGGAGAAAACATTTTAAACGATTAAAAAAAAAACACTGGGTGGATTTTTATCATTATAGGGTGGTTGTGTACACACACTGCCAACACACATTTCAGTTCAAACAACTTGTAAAAGTGCATGTAGCATCCTATGACCCCTTTAAATAAAAAGTTAAACTTGAATTTAAAAAAAAACTCAAAATATTAAAAAGCTGAATCAAAATATTTTTTTTGAATGGTATACAATACAGTAGCTTTGTGTGAGGAACATAAAATATATTTTTTTTTTTCACTAAAAATCTTAATCACATGAGGGTGTTGGGTCAAATGATTATGGTAATATGAATAGGCAGTTTGTATGAAGAAGTGTAATGTGTGGTTTTGTTTATGCTATTATTTTGTGGGGAAAACTGAAAAAGTTTTATTCATTGGCTGTGTGTGTGTGTGTACAGTTGCAGTGGCTGTTGGACAATTATGAGACTGCTGATGGTGTGAGTCTGCCGCGGAGCTCTCTGTATAACCACTATCTGAGACACTGTCAGGAGCAAAAACTGGATCCAGTTAATGCTGCTTCTTTTGGCAAACTCATCCGATCTGTCTTCATGGGCCTTCGCACACGCCGGCTTGGCACCAGGTCTGACTACACCCCCAAAATATAGCTAATCTATAAAGTACATTAACAGCTCATCCACTCTGAAAAGAAAAGCACAATCCAGTCTCAAACCCACAGCAGCACAGGGAAGAACATTGAGTGGATTTACTGCAGACACTCGTCTAATGCTTAAAGAATGATCATGAGATGATGGACTGAAATAAATTACGTTCAGTCTCAAATTGTGGTGTGTTGCTGCTGGAATAAAAAAAATGTGATTGCTCATTTTGTCTGTGTGTGTATGTGTGTGTCTCAGGGGGAACTCAAAATACCATTATTACGGTATTCGTCTGAAGCCTGACTCGCCTCTCAACCGCTTGCAGGAGGACATGCAGTACATGGCAATGAGACAACAACCTGTCCATCAGAAACAGAGGTGAAATAAGCATCCCCTTTCTCTCCTTCTCGCTTGCACGCAATCTTTGTCTCATATCCCAGTCACTTCTTCTTTGCCATCAGGATCTGTGTGTGTTTGTGTGCATGTCTCACTCAATTGTTCAGATCCTGCTAGAGCTTTGTTTTTGTTTTGTTTTTTCTTTGTTTATTAAGTCAGTATGTAATTGATTCCCACACTGGCTGAATAGATGGACACTTACACCCCAGTTTTCTCTCCCTTCAGACCAGGGTAAATATAGTTCATTAAAAACTAAAATAATTAAAATTAATTAATTAATAACTAAAACTGAAAAAAAAAAAAAAACGTTTGTCACTTGACACGATACATTTTAAGTGAAATTTAAAAAAAATTAGACTAATTTTATTTCAGTTAGTTGCCAAATCAGCATTTCTCATTTTCATTTAAATTTGATGTGCTAAAATAATTAAAACTATAAATAAATTAACAAATATTATATAGACAAAAATGATAAAAACAGCTAAATTACTAAAACCTTTGCAGAAATTGAAATGAAAACAGAAACTATAAAAATTAAAATGAATTCAAAATATTAATAAGAACGAATAGTATCTCATCATGATACTATTATACTCTGTAATACTAAAATAACAGACACAGAAATGAGTTGAGAACTTATTTTAACTTTGGAAATTTAATAATTAAATTGATGCAATAGTGAAATTTTATTTACATTTATAGTGAATTAATTCTGTTTCTATTATTTAAATTGATAATTAATTCACACATGATTTTATCTAAAAAAAATAATTTTTATGTCTTATACTGAGTTGTTGTTGTCAAAACTATCAGATTTAAGTGTCAGAACCACTTTTATTAAATTTTTTTTGCATTTGGAAATGCATAGAACAGCTTCATATTGGACACTGGCTCTGCACCCTGATGGAAAATGGTCTTCTGTCTCTCTCTTAGTCATATCCTCTGTAATCCCCAGTAGTGAATTCTACATTTATTCTTCCTGTTGCTATTTCCTGTATCCAGGTTTAAGCCCTTTCACAAGATGGATGGGATGGGGGACAGTCTGAACAGCGGCTCCCAGCACTTGTTCAGCACCCCTGAGCAGAGTGTGGCGGCACAGAGCCAGCACCACCAGCAGTACATTGGTAAACCTCCTCCATGATAAGATTTAATACACTTGATTTTAATTTACATACATTCACATCAAATTCATTCGAATAAATGAACAACAAACTCTAAGGGTGGGTTGCACCAACAAGGATTAATTTAAGTAAAGTTTAGAGCTAATCAAGGATTTGTTGATTTGGGTTTTATTTTAAATCGAGTTGTGTTGCACCACTTAATTTTAAACACAGATTAACAAATCAGGGATTAGAACTCTAACCTGCGATTAAAACCTCCATCTACGATAAATTTTCTCCGCCATGATGGATTACGCCATTGCAATTAAACAGGAACAATGCTAATATTCCTAATTTTTCTTTGCTTACTACCAAACTCTCTTTCTGACATAAAAAGTTGCTCGTGTCAAAAAAGGAAATAAACTTGTAAAATATCTGCCGTCTTAATAAACTGCTATCGTTATTCAAACGGCTGATCAAGCAAGCAATGAATACATTTCTGGCAGTGCATACGGATTTCATAATCCTGGAAATATATTTATAGTAGCAATTAATGGAGTATGTTTTATGACAGCGCCGCCCCGTCTGTTTGATCGCCGCCCAGCAGCCACGCGTGGAGCGGGCGTGAGAAACGAGAGGCGTGGCCGCGATCATTGGCGCTCACTTCATCATCACCGCTGCCGTTAAATGCTATACAGTATATTTCTGTTTTCTTTGTCGTACGCCGAGATGCACCGAGATGAGTGACGGATTCACATCCCGGACTCGAGATGATGGTTTAAATGTAATCCTGCTTATTTTTAAACAAGGTTTAAAGTTTGGTGCAACTGAATTATTAGATAAACCTTGATTTAATCTAGATTAAAGCTTAATCCTTGTTGGTGCAACCCACCCTAAGTGTGCAAGATTTGTGTATGTTTTGGCAGATGTGTCTCACGTCCTGCCCCCCTTCCCTTCTCCTGATCTGGGCTCTCTGCCTGAGCCAATCAGCATGAACGATGTGAAAAAACTACAGAGCAACTACAGGATTCACTGTGAGGTACTGCACACTGTTGTGGAATTTTTTTTTTGTAGTCAAGGCAAAAAGTGTCATGATGCAAATCTGGCAGAGATAAACTCTCACTTACTGTATACCAGAAGAAATTAAATTTCGTTGTTATCGTATGCTTATTCAACTTCAAACAATTTAATAATTTGAAATTAGTATGAAAGTTAAAAAAATTACATGTGAAAACCATTTAAAATAGCGTGAAAGTAAACATAATGTAAATGTGTATATGAATGAATCTGCATGAGTGAGATGAGTGAGAGTAATAAGAATGTTAAAGAATTACAATAATTAATTAAATGTACCACAGCAAATAGTTACACTAATCTATCCAAGCCAGTTTTCTTGCAACAATGTATCACATGTTTTCCACCATGAATGTGAGCCTTGTTCTTACTGGCAGCTAGGATAAGCAAAACAAAGCACCTGCAACATCTCTCAGAGAATGACCTTGTATGAACAATGTTCTTTCATAACTTGTGAAACTTGTGAATTATGTGTCACAGTCTCTGTTGAAGTTAATTTGTTAACAGCATTATATTTAATTATACATATTATACATTTGACATTTTATGATCATTTAATTCTATTTTGTGATTTCTAAAGATTTTAACTTGAGAACAGTCTGAAAGTTTGCAAGAACCCCAGCAGGACTGTCCGTGTTTAATACACAA
>NW_015654524.1:46154-48492 GCF_001515625.1 Sinocyclocheilus rhinocerous
TCAAGACAAAAAGATTGTGAGGATGCAATAATGCAAAGCTCCCAATGGAAGGAAGAGCTTCACAGTTTTCATGGAAAGGAAGCAAATCCTTAACAGCTATCTTTAGAAAATTAAACAGAAAGCCTAGCAGAGATAAACTCTCGCTTACTGTAAACCATTTAATAATTTGAAAATAGCGTGAAAGTAAACATAATGTAAATGTGTATATGAATGAATCTGCATGAGTGAGAGTACATATCATATCAAGTACACAAGAATGTACTGTATGATTATTGAATAATAAGAATGTTAAAGAATTACAATAATTAATTAAATGTACCACAGCAAATAGTTACACTAATCTATCCAAGCCAGTTTTCTTGCAACAATGTATCACATGTTTTCCACCATGAATGTGAGCCTTGTTCTTACTGGCAGCTAGGATAAGCAAAACAAAGCACCTGCAACATCTCTCAGAGAATGACCTTGTATGAACAATGTTCTTTCATAACTTGTGAATATTTTCTGTTATGTGTCACAGTCTCTGTTGAAGTTAATTTGTTAACAGCATTATATTTAATTATACATTTATTCATTTTGACATTTTATGATCATTTAATTCTATTTTGTGATTTCTAAAGATTTTAACTTGAGAACAGTCTGAAAGTTTGCAAGAACCCCAGCAGGACTGTCCGTGTTTAATACATAGACACAAATTAATTATAAATTATTACTACACTACCGTTCAAAACTTTGGGGTCAGTAGGTTTAAACAAAAAGAAGTTAATACTTCAGCAAGGATGCATGAAATTGATCAAAAGTTACAGTAAAAGCATTTATAATGTTACAAAAGATTTTTATTTCAAATAAATGGTTCATTTGAACTTTCTGTTCATTAAACAATCCTGAAAAAAATGTATCACAGTTTACACAAACCGTATTAAACACAACTATTTTTAACATTGATGAAAAAATGTTGAGCACTAAATCAGCTTGATTTCTGAAGGATCATGTGACAGGAATAAATGACATTTTAAAATGTAGTAAAATGGAATAATAGAATAGTTATAAAATAGAATAGTTATTTTGAATTGTAAAAACATTTCTAAGAATAAAACTAAAGACACTTTTTTTCAAAAACATTTAAAAAGCTTACCGACCCCAAAGGTTTTAAATGGTAGTGTATATAATAACAGCAACAACAACAACAATAATAATAGTTGAAGATTGCATTTTATATTGAGTTTTTTCTTAGTAGTAATATAGTAATAGTATAATACTTTGCAAAGTATGATGGCTCCTAAAACTGTAAAAAAGAATCTGTTCTCTCTGTGACTATATTATCTTCAGAAGTTAGTAGATGAAGAATTTAGTATTCATGAGAGGAAACAACTCCTTATTTTATGTGCTGAAAAGGGAGTGCTTTCAGAGAGATTAGATTTCTTCCCTGTGTGGTCTCATAATAAAAATGTTTTGCGTCATCACACTCCAGAAAGAGAAGTAAATATTATAATCAATTCATAATCCTAAACCTTATATAGAACCATTTTAATCGCAACAACCTCTTTCTCTAAGTTTTACTTTAAGTTTCAGTGTGTTTTAATGAAAGAATAAACGGCACTTCACTTGTGTTTGCAGCAGTTTAGTTGCAGGCAATGAGGAACTCTGCAAAAGGAAAAACCGTCTCTCTGCAGTTGATGGCCTCTTTCTTAGTATTCCACCTCCCTCTCATACTTTCTGCTGATGGAGTTTCTAGTTTGACATGTTCTTGAGTTTTACTTGCAGAACGCGGCTGGTCTCCTTACAGTCGGAGTATAGCACTGCTCTCAATATTTTGACAGATGGACTCAACCCATCTTCATTTCATAGCTCTCACTTTTAATGTCATTTCTGCCATGTTAGAGCTCTTGTTTTCTTTTTCTCCCTCCCTCCCCGTCCACTGCACAACGTTTTGTTCCTGGGCTTCTTTCATCCCTCAGACTAGGAGTTTTCAGTCTTCCTAATTAACCTTTTATCCAGCAGGATCTTTGCCCTCCGGCTGTGGCTTTTTTCTGTGCTCCTCGCTCCTGACAAATAAGTATAAAAGTAAAGAGTTAATTCTGCCACACAAATCATGAATTTAGTGAACTTATTCAAATGGAAGTGAATCTGTATTCTGAATAGGGCTGCACGATATATCGAAATTATCGAAATATCGCAAATGTAAATATCAACAATAGCAACGGCGTGCGATATCATTATCATTTTAATAATAGGCTACTTAAATCAAAACGTTGCAAAAGGTCAAAGTTTTAGTTCGACACATATAGCAGAGAATTGCTTGACGTTAAAAAGAGTTATTAAGTGCAATAAGTTGCAG
>NW_015654524.1:48733-51897 GCF_001515625.1 Sinocyclocheilus rhinocerous
AGAAAGAATGTGAAACAAATTGGTTATATAATTTTCATTTTTAAATATTTTAAAATATAATTTAAATTGATTTTACACACTTTAAGCAATATCGTATCGCATATCGAATATCGCATTTTTTAACAAGGTATCGCATATCGCAATTTTCTTCAATATCGCACAGCCCTAATTCTGAATATCTTTTATTTTTACTCTTTAAACTAATATTGTGTTAACCAGGTTTCCAGTGACAGACTTTGTTCAACACAATCACAGGCAATCAGACATGTGGGTTTTTGTGTGTTTAATACACATTTATGTTCAGTGGGATTTTGGACCAATGAGATTTCAGCGTGTATAGGGCTAAAAATAGAAACAAAGTGAACATCAAAATGTTCTGTCACTTTTTATTTGCTGCAAAAAGTTTCTGGTGTTTTTTTCAGGCAGTGAAAATTTTTAATTTGTCGAAAATTTCCTTAATCTTAAATTATAATCTTTAAACTAGGGGTGGGCAATATACTGATAGAAATGTGTCAACTGGTAGAGATTTTGGACTATTGTCTCTATCCCGGTTACACGCTCACGTGACGCTGCTGTGCTGCGTGGTCACGAAAAAATATTATTTGCACACGTGTTTAAACATTGAGGTTTAAAAACAAGTGATTTTAAGCCGCTAAAATGGAATAAGCAGTGGAAGAGAACTAATTGGCTATATAAATGTGTGTGCTGTGTGAGAGGCACGTGCATGTGAAGACCGTGCTCATAGAGTGCGGGAGTATTGAACGTTATTGAAAGTTATTTTTGCCGCATTATAGGTCTTGAACAGTTACGAATATGCACACTTTTATGTGACAAAATGCCCGTCTTTGCAAGTATCCACAAAAACACAGTAATTTAGGTATTAAGTGAAAACAAGCAGCTGAGAAAGGAAAAACATATCTAACAGAATATTGTGTCTGGGCAGCTCTTAAAGTGACAGCAGTCTAATATTACTGCTGTCTGTCATTCATGTTAATCAAACAACAAAAGAGAGAAAATCTCTCACTGCTCTTGACTAAATCACTTTTGTAACTTTAATAAGAAGAAATACATATTTAATGTACACAGTGAAGAATATACAGTGTTTTTTATATATTTGATTACTTTATACAATGAATATCAAATTTTTTTCTACTGTATTTTTGCTTGTAATTAGATTCTTATGCAATCGTTGACTGTTTACTTGTCTTGAGTGAGCTTGAGTTTTTTTTTTTTTTTGGATATTTGTTTTTTTGTGATGTTGACACTGGTGACAAGAATTATGCATTTCCTATGGTATCAAGAATTTAGATATCATAAAGACCTTATTAATTTAAAGCAAAAATAACTATATCGTGATATATATATATATATATATATATATATATATCGAGTTCGAAGTCAAGGTATCGGTATCGATATCGAAAAATTTTGAACGATACCCAGCCCTATATATATATATATATATATCGTGAAATAAAATTGCTCATCGTGATATAAGATTTTGGTCATATCGCCCACCATTACTTCAAACTGGTAAGTAGAAGCAGAGCAACAACATTGCTGATACATGTCAGGAAATCACATCTCTACGCCTTTAGTGCTGCCTGAATTGGCTGTAAGTTTATAAACCAGACTTTTCAGAGTTCACAAATGCAAAACACTTTAAAAATCATCGACTCGTCCTCTAGAAGCAGGACTGTAGTGCTTTCCCCCCTCTTTTGACTAAGGTAAGAAAACTTGTTTGTCCGGGAAAGAGAATTTTCTCTCTTTTTGTTTTGGAGTGCTGTGTTTGAACTGTTGCCGGGGCAACGGTAAACAAGGTTGCCATGGTGACCTGGCTGTGGAAGCCAAAACATAGCATGTGACTGGCGAGGGGGGGGGTTGTGTAACTGGATACAAGAGTGTGTGTCCTCTGAATCTGAGAGCCGAGTGTGAATCACTGAGACAAACACACACTGAACTTACCACACTCTCACTTCTGCTCTCCAATACAGCACCAACACCTACTTTTGTTTCCGCGTGTCACAGTTTGCTAAAATACCATCCTCACCACACAGACTAAACTTCCTTTTTTGGACATAAAACTCAATATAAGATGAGTTTTTTCATGTGGTTTGTGTTGTACAACAATTAAATTGTTTATATAAGAAGGTGGATTGCCTTCAAGATGGATGCTTCTGAATGAGTGCTGGCTGTTTTCATAATTTAAACTGCGAGGTGGACGCTGATGCCGTGAGTGGGCCGTACTTGAGATGATCTAGTTGTCTATGCCAATAGGAAAGACAAAAGACACTCCGAATGAAGGAGCACGCTCGTTTCACTGATGTTATCATAACTTATATGGAAGCTTCTCAAGAAATTCTTGAAGCCACAAAAAAGTAATCGCGTATTAGTGTTTTTGTTCTGACATTTGTTTTGCGAGGGATTATAGTGGGATTTAATGTCAGATGTGCATTTAAAGTATCTGGAGGAAATGTTTTCCTGTTTGAATGATTTTATGTATGGAAGCATGTTCAAACTTTGCATTTAAAATTGATTTCTCTCTGTCAGGCTACTCTGGACGTAGTCATGAACTTGCAGTTCCATCTCATAGAGAAGCTATGGCAGACCTTTTGGTATTCAACAGCGCCATCTAGTGACGGAGCCACTAGCATTCCTAACAGGTGCCGTAGTCATGTAAACCTTCACAGGTTCCCAAGTCATGGAAAACCTGAAAATGCCTAGAAATGTTTTAAATTGTGATTTTTCAGGCCTGGAAAAGTCCTGGAAATAAGGCAAATCTTAGAAAGTCGTGGAGATTTCTGTATATAATATAAAATATAAATTTTTCTAGTTTTGATCTGCTCTGAAATATTCATAAGCTACACCACCATTCAAACGTTTGCCGTTGGTCAGATTTTATGTTTTTGAAAGTCTCTTATGCTCACCAATGCTGCATTTATTAGATAAAAATACAGTGAAACAGTAATTTTGTGAAATTTTATTATAATTTAAAATAACTTTTCTATTTTAATATTTTAAAATGTCCTTTGTGATGGGAAACCAGTCTTCATTGTCACATGATCCTTCAGAAATTATTCTAATAGGCTGAAGAAACATTTCTTATTATTATCAATGTTGAAAACCATTTTGCAGCCTATTATCTTTCTGGAAACCGTGATACA
>NW_015654524.1:52441-82173 GCF_001515625.1 Sinocyclocheilus rhinocerous
TTTTTTTTTTTTATGTCAGGATTTCAAAACGGCAGCATTAATTTGAAATTTTGAAAAAAATTTTAGCATTATAAATGTCTTTACTGTTTGTCTTTACTTTTACTTTACTGTCAGTTTAATGCATCCTTGCTGAATAAAAATATTAATTTCTTTAAAAATAAATAAAATAAGATAAATGAATAAATAATAATAATAATAATAATAATTTTTAAAAAACTAAGCCAGAACTTTTGAACTGTAGTATAGGTATTGCACCTTTTGAATGAAACATTGAGTGCTTCTTTGGAAATATTTATACATTGATTAATGTAATCCTTTAAATCATTTAAAAAGATTATTTAGAAAAAAAAAGAAGCTGTTTTAATATGCTTGACTCAAAGATGTATATTGTGTATTGTGCAGTGAAGAGGATGTGGAGGACATCAGAGGATTCCCCAGAGAGAAGCTGATCGCTCTGTGTAAATATGAACCAATCAAACAGTGGATGAGGAGCTGTGATCACATCCTGTATCAGGCACTGGTGGAGATCCTCATCCCTGATGTACTGCGGCCTGTTCCCAGTTAGTATTTATACATATACACACACTTACTGTGACCTGTTCCAGGGGCAGTGTTGCTGCTGTACTGTAAGCAGAATGCTTGAGTGCATGACTGATGGGAAATATGATCCTGCAGGCACCCTCACTCAAGCTCTCAGAAACTTCGCTAAGAGTCTGGAGGGGTGGCTGACCTCAGCCATGAGTGACTACCCACAGGAGATTGTCCGCACTAAGGTATGTGTGTGTTTCTGAAAGGATACATTTGCTGAAAAGTGTTCTCCAAATCAGACACAATTCTAGGAAAGCAGAAGTTATAAAAAAAAAAAAAATTTCAGAAAAATTGAAAAGAATTAAAAATTGTTGAAAATGTAATTAAAAATGTATATTTTTTTCAGTATCTTGTTTTTATAAAATGAAAATGTTTTTCTAAAATTCTATGATAATTATATTCCATATATATAATTATCATAGAATTTAGTCTGCTAAATGACTAAATAAATAAATAAATATATGCTTTTTTTCCCCCAAATAATGTGAATTAAGCAATACGGTAAAAACTGTAATACTGTTAAACATTTTTTAAATAAAAATACAAATTGAAAAACAAACAAATAAATAAATGAATAAATGAATGAATGCATTATAAATAAGCCACTGATGATTCAAACGCGAGTTTTGGGCAGTGTGGATTAACGTTAGCACTTGTTGTTTGTCATTTCTCTGATCACAAATGCAGACATGGTTTTATGTTTACGCGGCGCGATGCAACGCAACGCAACGCGTAAAAAGACAGTATAAGTCATTATAATCAGTAATTATGTCCCCACTGGATGCAACAAATGCTTCGTTTGTAATGGGTTTTAATGTTTTTGTCTCGCCGCTCCGGCCGGGACACGGCATCGACAGTATGGTGAGGGGCGTAACATTTCCGTCACATGCTTGATGTATTCGGCCAATCACAACGCACTGGATAGTTGGCCAATCAGAGCACACCTCGCTTTTCAGACCGATGAGCTTTGTAAAAATCGACGCGTTTCAAAAAGGCGGGGCATAGAGGAGAAACAATAATGTACAGTATGTGGAAAATAATGTGTTTTTTTAACTTTAAACCGCATAAACACATTTCATTACACCAAATACACAAAATAATGTTCTTTTTAGCAGCATCATATGACCCCTTTAAATTATGATTTAATATCTATATTGTTATTATTGTGTTGTTATTATATTATTATATCTATCTATTTACACATTAATAATTAATGTGAGATTAGCATATACACTCTCTCTATATATATAATCTTTATTAATTATTATTATTATATAATTAATTAAAAAAATTCTGCTCACAAGTGATATTTACCTTACACTTTTGTCTTTCTGGTTAAGAAGTACACTAACATTTGTTAGTGGTAAAATTGTTGGTTGTGGTGGAAATGATTTGTGTAAACAAATAATTTTCAAACAATATTGAATTGATTTTAATTTTTGTTCAGTATTTACAGTTAAGTTTCTAAAATGTAATTAAATATGAAAATCCAGCATAAAAATATGAGGTGTGGTTTTTTAATTTGTTGTCGCCTTTACATTTCCAGTTCAGTGACCTCAGTTCCATGATGCCATCACTCATGGAGAAAGGTAAGGAATGTGATGCCAACCCAAACTAAGTTTCTGTCTCATTTCGAAGGTTCCTCTGCTCTGTAGCCAACCTCCTTCTCTCTTTTCTTCTCCCAGATGCCTCATTCTCAGACGATCTGGCCAGCGACGGAGACATGTCGAGCATGAGCGAGCCGGCGGTGAAGAGCGAGCGAATCGAGATCAGTCCCTCCCTGCAGGAGATCTAAGAGCAGGACCACCTCAAACGGCTGCCGGTGGCCAAGAGAACACTTATCTGTGAGGTTATTCTGTATCTTGAGGGTACGTAGGTCTGTTTCGGGTCAGTGTGTCTCCCTCCAGCCTTTAGGTTTTCTGCGACTGTGAAACAAGAACGTGCTGGTTTTGTGATGTTTTTTTTTCATGTGCCATAGTCTTCTTTCAGTGCCTTAGATGAGAAAAGAAACACTAGAGCAGAACTGTCTCTCTTTCTCTTTGATTTTCTCTCGTTCTGTCGTTCCCTCGGCCGTGCCTCTAACCACAGAATGAATGTATCGTCTCAGAACCTCAGATGTCTAAAGCACCTTTTAAAGATGGTCACATTTTAGACTTTCTGCCTCGGCCGTTTCCTCAGGCGTAGATGCAACCTGCTGGCCCCAAAGCTGCCCGCTCGTCGACCCCAACCTGCTGCACATGCAAAGCCGTTTTGTAGATAAACCCCGGCCATATGAGATGCCTAGTCTATACCTCAACAGTTTTTAGTTCTAACGAATGAATGTCTGACTTTTATTACGTTTTATAAAAATCACTATAAGAGATTATTCGCCTGGGTTTGTTGCCCTGAAAGCGGCCCGTTCTCGTCCGAAAGCTTCGGGATGTACATACACCTACTGTATTGAAGGAGATTGCTCCGTTTTAGATGAACCCATCAAAACTGGTTTGTGAAACTTTTTGGTCTAGTTTTGTAGTTACTTGACGAGTTCTTAGTTGTTTGCAGTGGTTAAAAAGAGCTTAGTTGACTTGATATATTGAACGTACCTGTGTGTGAGCGTGCGTCTGTACACAAGGCCTTCTAAAGTAACTGGAAGTGAGTGTGCACTCAACAGGTTATGTGAATAGTTCTTGTCGTTTTTATTCAAAACGAACATACAAGCTTTTTTTTATTTTTAAAGAACGCTTAAAAGAACTCCCTTTACATATTTAAGTAGATATTGTGTAAATGTTAATGCAAAAAATGTAAAAGCGACATTTTCTAGAAGAAGTAGAAAACCCAAAATAGACACGTTTAGTAACAGAATATGCAGCTTCTTACAGATCCGCCTCATCACCTGGTGCTGTACACGCTTGTAATGGAAACGATGTGCTGACATAAAGCTGGAAATTCTTTCGTTTTCAGGATCCGGTTGTAATTGTTTTTGACGATGTTGTGCTGAAGCCGGTCGGGATCTTTACTGGTGCCTGGTAGCGGCCCGTAATGGGTCCCTACATGTCCCTCTCTGCTATTTACAAAGATAAACTTCATTTCTGCTAGCTTTGTGTTTGTTCTGAGAAGTGATTGGCGGATGTGTTCTCACTGTGGTTGGTTGTGACTTTAACGCCTGTCATGGTTCTTTGCCTGTTGTGTGCTTTTGGGAAGGGAATTTGCTCATCAATTTTTTTTAAGGCTGTTTTAAAGCTTCTTGCTATGGATTATTTTTATGGAGGTAAATGCAATTCTTCTCACTACTATATCGATACCTTATTTTTGTGTCTTTAAAAAAATTCTTTATTTAACCTCAACCGCTTAGTTCGACTGTATTTTGTACTGGTAAAAAGTGTAATAAATTTGTGTAAACCACTTGCTTGTTGTGTAATGACTGACACAAATAGACTCCTTTTCCATATTAAACCTTTCTTGAATACTCCACATACATACATTCTGTAAATATCAGAACTTTATATCCATTATATATCTTCATACTTACTCCTTCACGGATTTGCACTAAAAATGAGAAGAAATGTACATCCAGTTCTTCAAACTTGAAATAAACGTGTGGCTTGCGCACTGAACAAACAATTCTATACAAATAAAAGTAGAGGCTGGTTGTGGTCCCTAATTCCAGGGCATACTTGTCCTAGAGCAATGCATCATGGGTATTAGCGATTTCTCACACTGTATTTACAATATGATCTCTCCTCTTCAGGCCTGTAGCATGTGGACAGTTCCAGCAGCCCAGGGGGGTTCAAAAGTGCAAACGTTGTGCCTCTGGTAGTGAAGCAGTCACCATCACTGCTCACAAAGAACATGCAGCCATGTATTTTCCTGTAAAATAATACAGATGAACATTAGTGCTATGTGTGGCATCATGCTGTTATTATATCTGTCTTGCGTTACTATTTCAAGAAAACACAGCAAAAATGGGTCAGTTTTAAAATATCTAAACGTCATAACATTAATATCAAACTCATTTGTTAAGAGTTGTTTTCATAGATTAAAAAGCAAATATCATACCTTTAGCCAAGTTTTATATAGCATAAATTTATTTAGATATATTTTTATAGGTTTTTTTTTTTTATATAGAAAAGCAGTGATGGTCATGACTAGAAAACAATTTTATTACTTGAAATAAAATAAATGTTAACTAAAATAATAAACGTATTCATTATACACACACACACACTTCAGCTAGAAACATTTTCATTTTCATTTAGTTTAACTTGATGTACTAGAATACCTAAAACTGAAATAAAAATAAATACCATTTAGACACAAACTACAAAAAATTACTTTCAAATTAAAATGAAAACTGAAAAAGTACAAATAAAAACCGATTGAAAATAAAAACGAATAGTATCTCAATGATACTAAATTGACACAATTAGGTTAATGTCAAGCTGAACAGTCGTATTTCAAAAATAGATCAATTTTATCAGAAACATATAATCCTCTTCCTGCTGATTTTTTTTGCAATTTACACTTGAATGGCTAAATATTTACATTTATGCATTTTACAGATGCTTTTATTCAAAGTGACACTGCATTCAAAACATATTTTATAAGTTCATGCATTCACTGGGACATGAAACGTACCGTTTGAGGTACGGGGAAAAAAACATGTTCTGTACGTACGTTATGCCATAAAATACATTTTAGAAAAGCTTAGCTTGTTGTGCTACGGTGGCACTAACATGGACAAATAAAATAACAAACTTCAAACTGCAGGAGGGAGCGAAACCATATCTTTACTAGGATATCATAGAAACTTTTTTTGAATTAGACTAGAAAGCAACCATCTACAGAACATCCTAGCAACCACCTGACAACAAGATATGCGACTGAAGAAACACTTCTGAAATGAGCTGCTTATGAGGGACAAAAAGTAGGTCTGGCCCCCACCTGTGGCAAACCTCTTCTTCACCAGCGACATGCGGTAGCGGCTGGCCACCAGCTCCACGTCCAGGCCTGAGAGAGACGCCCCCGATCCCACAAACTGCACAGCCAGGCTCGGGGGAGGACCGCGGGGCACCTCCAGGCACTGCCAACTGGCGCACAGCGTGCCAGACCCTGAGACCCAGAAACACACACACACACACACACACATTCACAGAGTCAGCATCAGCTCCTGGGTTCACGTCACATATGTGCAAGAGCCTTTTGCAATAAAAGAGCATCTTAGAATATCCTAATGGTGGCCATATTTTAATAAATATGTTGCTTCCAAAATGTTCACAGCACTCTCATGATGCGCTGTCTGATCATATGTATTCATACGTTTGTTTCTTGGCCTCTAGCTCTGAGCAGCCTCCCTTCCGCCCACTTCCGCTGAAAGTGTCAGAACAGTGATCTAAACTCAGATGTACCAACGCTAAACTATATATAGTGCACTGCTTTTTTTTTTTTTTTCAAGAAAATCAATACTCGTTAGATATTTTTTTAGTTCCTCCATTTTATATCACTGTTGTTTGAAAAGTTCTAAAATGAAACTTCTAAACTGAAAATTCTGTCATTATTTACTCACATCATTTCCAGCCCATATGCTTTTTTGGTGGAACTCTAAAGAATCCCTATTTTTTAAATCATGAAACAAATCGAATCCGTATGATCCGTATGATGCAATTAAATCAAATAAGGCACAGGTTAGACTTTATGGAAAAAGAACCAAAGGTGTTTGTTGTTATATTTGGCATTAATTGTTTGTCTTGGGAGTGAGGATCAATTTAACTTTTAATTTAGGTCCTTTAAATTTAGGTCTCTTTAGGACAATCAAGGTTGTTATTGCCTAAATAAAACGATATAAAAAATCAACTATTAAAATAAAGCTGAAATAAATCAAATAATATAAATATGAGATGAAAAAAAAAATGATGTACTAAAATTACTAAAACTAAAAGAAACATAAAAAAACAAAGACTAATAAAAATGACAAGCAGATAAAATTCTATCAATATTAATAAATACTATATTAGTATATACACAATAATAATACATAATAACACTGCTTAGTATACAGTGCATAAGCTGTACAGAGCACGTTTTTGTTGTTAGCTTGGCTGAATGACATGAAAATTCTTACGAATTCTCCTTTTGTGGAATAAATAATGCTCTTAATATTTGGAATGACATGAGGGTGGGGGAAAAAAATTCCCTTTAAACATGAATCATGAATAAGCAATAAAAAAGAAAGGTGAGGATGAACAGGTGGTGGCAGCACTGACCTTTGCTGTGATTTGTTGGAGAGAGGTTGGACAATTTCCATAGGAGTCGTCTTTCCTCTGTGTTCCTAAATAAAACAGGTTCTCTTCATCTATCAGCTCTTACATCACATATTCACTTCATTTTCTTCCCAGTACTGTATTATTAATGTAAGTGATTCACACACACTGCTTCTCACCAGGAAGCGGGCGGCTGGCACTGCAGGTCGGTGGCGGTGTGATCGAGGGGCAGCAGCGCTTGTACGGAGGTCAGCTGGGTGGCGGGGGCGGTTGCGGGACAGCAGTGGTAATCCAGAGACACACGGGTCACTGTTCCACTGCGCTGACACTCGGCCGACAGCAGGAGGGGCGCACGACCCGGATCCTGAGAGGACGCCTAGGACAGAGTTCATTCAAATGCTCAGATTCACATTTTCTAAGATGTCATCCGTAAAAGGAATATTCTGAGTCCAATGCAAGTTAAGCCCAGTCAACAGAAAAGAATAAGAAAATATCATTTAGACTTCATTTAGTCCAATTTCTTTCCAGGGCACAAATAATGGAAGAAATTAGGGCCAATTTAGGGAGGATTTAAAAGCAGAAATGTGAATCTTATAATTTTATACAAGCATGCACAGTGTTTATACCATTTTATACAATGTTAAAAATTTTATACAAGCACTTCTACACTTTAGGGTTGGTAAGATTGTTAATGTTTTTGAGGTTGAAGTCTCTTATGCTCACCAAGGCTGCATTTATTTGATCAAAATTCAGTAAAAATGACAATATTGTGAGTTTTAACTTTTTTTTAAACAATGTAAGTCTTTGTCACTTAAGATCAATTTAATATGGAAGCCCGTTTCCGCCACTGAATAAAAAATAAAACAAGGTAATTGCGACTTTTATCTCACAATTCTGACTTTTTTTTCTCAGAATTACAAGTTCATATCTTGCAATTCTGACTTTATAACACGCAATTGCAAGTTATAAAGTCAGAATTGCGAGATATAAAGTCGCAACTGAGTTTATATCTCGCAATTCTGACTTTCTTTTTTTCTCACAATTGCGAGTTCATATCTCGCAATTATGACTTTATTTCTCAGAATTGCGAGTTATAAAGTCAGAATTGTGAGATATAAACTCGCAATTCTGAGAAAAAATGTCAGAATTGCGAGTTTATATCTCTATTCTGACTTTATAACTCGCAATTTTGACTTTATAACTCGCAATTGCGAGTTTATTTCACACAATTCTGAGAAAAAAAGTCAGAATTGTGAGATAGAAAGTCGCAATTACCTTGTTTTATTTTTTATTTAGTGGCGGAAACGGGCTTCCATAATTTAATGCATCCTTGCTGAATAAAAGTATTAATTGCTGAAAAGAAGAAGAAAAAAATCTTAGTAAACCCAAACTTTGGAACAATAGTTTACACTAATTCTTCAGTTACTTCAACCTTATTTGAGCTGTAAAGCTGTTTAAATAATCATTTTTATAGTCATTTAGGGTTTATGGTGTTATAGCAAAAAAAATGATTGACTAAAACTTTGCAAAGAAATGGTATGCGAGCACTACTAAAACAATATTTAACATTTACAGATTGCCCTCAATCACAGTAACCAAGGTTTTTGCTTTTTTTTTTTTCAGGGCCAAGGAGTGAAAATGAATTTTGGTGGCATGTTTTATTCCATGTTGTACTGAACATGTATATAAGTCATGTCATATTGTAATTCAAGCACTCATTAGGTTTGTGTTGACTGACCTGGTATTTCAGAAGAGCCACATTGTAATAGGAGGCCTGCGGGTTGAGCTCTGCCTCTCTCTGCAGGTGGAGTGTCAAGGCCGGCATGTTGAACCAGAAATCCTTGGTGTCCGGGTCACTCTGTGACGGGTCGCTGCAGGTACAAAGACCAAAGATGCTGTCCATAGAGCTTGTATTGAGCCCAGTCCAGGTCAGGTTTAGTGTTCAAGAGCATCATACCTGTAGAGTAACTTCTGGTTGGGTAAGAAGTGGTCCACTCGAGAGATGTTCACCAATCTGAAGCTTAATACTGGTGCGTTGGGGTTGGCGGTGAAAATGCGAATGATGCCAGCAGGAAAAGACATAGTGAGGTCGCCGGTGATCTTAACCAGACAGCTGAAACACAGACACGCAGTGAATCACTTTAAGTTGGAGCTACAGTGTGATAAAAGGCTTTGTCCTCCAGATGGGGTGAAAGAAGCTCAGACGGACCGGTTGTGTTCTCCTCCTTTGAAGTAGGCGTTGATGTACTCTGTGATGGCTGCGGCTACAGGCCAAGACTCCTGAGTGCTCAGAGAAATGGGACTGGGCCCTCGAGACAAACCTGCAGGATCACAATTCAACATTATGATTAGAAATGGCCAAAAACATTTCAAAAACTATTTTCCTAAAACTGCTAATTAAGACAAAAACTTGTGACGTATTACACTTCAAAACTTCATTTGCCGCTGTCAGTTCTGGGATTTTGTGGAACGTGGATAAATAAATGAATCAGCAATTGAATACCACATAGGGCTTGGGAGATGCTTCCTCTATATTAGATCCATGCCTGTGGGCTATTGGACAAAATCAGTCATGGCAAAATAGTGTTGAGGACATTTCCTGACTGTCCCCTCCGTAAATGTGCTTATGTCTACATTGGATTAGCATAATAAAATTACAGCAAAGCTCCTCGGGCTGTATCTCAGCGTAATTTATGATTAAGTTCTGTGATAATGTGGGTGGTTAGGGAAATAGGAGTGTCTCGGGTCACCTCGGGCTGGGCTGGGACCGCGGTTCTGCGCCCCCCATTCGCTGGGGCTGGAGGAGGATGAGGAGGTGAGGGGGGGACTGGGTTCAGGCAGAGGAGACGAGCACAGGGACCTAGACTGAGACACAACACAGAAAAAGGGCCAAAATCTAATTTTTTTGATTTACGGTACTTTCTGCAGTGTGCTACAGTGTAGAATGCTATACTAAAATGAAATTATAATTTATACAGTACAACATTCTTAATATAAACATTTACAATATTTTATCTTCTTTTTTTTTTTTGAATTTATATATATTTTTATAATTATTATACATGCAGTTTTATTTCCTCATATTAATTGGAAGACAAAATATATATTTTGAATTTTAATTTAAAAAAAAAATTTGAACAGTAAAAAGCATGATTATTAAATAAAATAAAGTAAAATACAATAAAAAAAAAAAAATTTAAAAAAAACTTATGGTGAAAAAAAATGAAGACCGGACATTTCACTGGAAATTATACACTTCCCCTTATTCCCTTACTTCCCCCATACATTTTAAACTAATACAACATTGATGTTGGAACTCTCTATTTTGAATTTATGTTCTCCTTTCTACTGTGTGTGGATGGAAAACTTGTGTTTTGGGGCTGAACAAATTGCCAGAGGCCTGTTTCTATGTACTGTGATATTATTTGTTACCTTACAGTATAAAGCAAATAAAAGCTTGATGTGGAATCTCAATAGTGGTGTTAATTTAGAGCTGAAGTCAAGGGAGCAATCTGAAGGACCACATGAAAGAAAGCGCATCTCATAAAACAAGAGATGAATGAAGGAGGCTGCAGCAGAGGGATTTGTTTATAAGGTTTTAAAGAAGCTTAAGTGTGCTGGTTGGATAGTTGGTGTAATAAGGTCTGTGGAGCATTTACCCGCTCACAGCCACTGAGTCTGCCTGAGGAGCGCTTGGACCGAACCGACCGAGGGGGAGCCAGTGCCAGACGCTCAGAGCTGTCCTGCCTGAAACCATGCTGGGAGACTGAGAGAAAGAGAGAGAGAGAAAGACAAGAGGGAAGATAAAGAACCCAAATATGATAGTTCTGTCATAATTTCTTCACCCTCATGTTATTCCAAACACAACTGACTTTTTTTCCATGGAACAAAACAATCTGAAGAATATCTTGGCCACGTTTTTCAATATAATAAATGTAAAAGAGCACCATAAAAGTGGCCTATATGCTATTTTTAAGTCTTCAGAAAATTCACTGAAAATCTTGACATTTGCCTATCCATGCGAAAGGTAGAAATGTCTGATTCATAATTACTTGTATTTCTGAGTTGGAAACAAATAATTAAATTGCTCTGAAGGATTCATTCATGCATCAAATGGATTTTGCTAATGGATACATTTTGTGTGTGTGGTTCAAGTCTATGTTATGGGGACAAAATGTCCCCACAAAGATGACAATATCCAAAATCCTTGTCCTTGTGGGGACATTTTTGGTCCCCATGAGGAAGCAAGCTTATAAATCAAATAGAATTAAGTTTTTTGAAAATCTAAAAATTCAGAAAGTTTCCTGCGAGGGGTAGGTTTTAGATGTAGGGTTAGGGTAAGGGGATAGAAAATACAGTTTGTACAGTATAAAAACGATTATGTCTTATGTCCCCATAAAACATGGAAACCAAACTCGTGTGTGTGTGTGTGTGTGTGTGTGTGGATTTTGAGTTAACATTGTTGAAACAAATTCACTTCCACTGCAAAGTTTGGGGTCAGTAAGATTTTTTTAAAGGATTTAATACTAAATAAATAAGCAATTTATTACTGATTTATTGTGGTTTCTGCAAAAATACTAAGCAGCACAACTGTTTCTTGAACACCAAATCAGAACGATTTCTGAAGGATCATGTGACACTGAAGACTGGAGTAATGTATGCTGAAAACTCAGCTTTGCCATCAGAGGAATAAAATACATTTTGAAATATATTTAAAAAATGAATTCATTGTAATAACATTTCACAATATTATGTTTTTTTTTACTGTATTTTGAATCAAATACAGTAAATGCAGCCTGGGTGAGCACAGGAGACATCTTTGTAAAACATTTAAAGATCTTACCAAACTTTTGAGCTGTAGTGTATGTTTATGTTTTCTGTCATCATTAAACTGTATTACACCGTGGATCCAAAAAACAATTAGACACTTTTGGGCAAATAAAAAATATCAAATTATGTGGCATCTCCAATCAAACACTGCGGAAAACATTTGCTCAATATTTTGCAATGACCTAGGTGTGCTAGCAGAGCAACCACAGTGTATAGCTCATCATATTAACTACGACTATGTTTCTCTAATGACTGACAACCTGAAAATGTTTCATCTCTATTCGGAGTAAAATATTTAAGCTTCTTTTTGAAAAATGTTTCGCTTGAAAGATGTGCTTGTGCTGCATTTTTTATAATAAATGGCTTTTTTTAAGTAAGGGGTAATTGTGTCTACATGTTTTGATGCCATTGTATATTGGCATTATATTGTCCACTAAACACCATATTAGTCATACATTAGTCCATATAATACCTGGTTGTGTGTTAACATCCAGGAAGTTCTGGTCCTTGTCTGTAGAGAAGCAGAGGTCCTCCTGTGGCCCAGAATGCCGTGTGAGCGGCGGTCCGTTCCTACGAGGCTCGTCATTAAAAGATCTCTGTTTTCTGGTGGACTCCTGTTTGACAGTGTTATTTGTAGTGCCCTCACTGAAAGGGTTATGCACCGAGTTCCAGTGCACCAGCTCTTTCTTCGGCTGAGAACTGGGGGCGGGGTTAGGACTGGGCGTCGCCTATTACTACTGGCTCTGCCTTCCGCCAGCGACGATTGGTGCGTTGGACTACCGATCATAGTAATAGCGAATGGATCATCTGGGGACTCTGGAGGTGGGACGCTACGTTCTCTCTTTCGGTCTCGGTCTTTGCGAGAGGAGGATGGGGGAGGGAGGGTTTTAGTGTCATTCAGAGAGATGGAAAAGGGATCGGTGCGGCCTTCCATGCCCCTGCCGTCCCTGGTGGGCCGAGGGGGAGGCGGGGCCCAGGCATCAGGTGGAGGCAGGTTGTCTTTGGGGGCGGAGCATTCGAAAGCATCCAGGAAGGGGTCTTCTGGAGGAATGTGTTTACAGCTCCACACAGAGGGCTCCAGTTCTGAAGATGCCAGGTTGTGGGAGAAGGCCGGGAAGCTGAAGGTGGTGGGCTCGACGTCGGTTGGGGCACATGGAGAACGTAGATTGGAAGGCCAGGCATTTGTGGCGCCGTCCTGCGGAAGAGGAGATCGACCGGGGGAGGGGTCGCGAAACGCAGCGAGGAAGGGGTCAGACGATCGGCTCAAGTTTACAGAGTCTTTAGATTGAGATTGAGTGGATGGCCAGGCTGCCCAACCGGTGGGCTCTGGGGAAGCCCCAAGGGGCTGATGGGAAGGGGAATCCAGTCCGGAATCCTCCACATTCTCAGGAGAGGATGAATCAGAAGAGAATGCTGCATCTGTCAAACATAAAGAAAAGTCTATTACTGATCAGAACAGAAACTTCTTTAAAAAAGCAACAGTTTTGATGAGGAAAAGGCTGACTGCAGAAACATAATTCACAATCCACTTTGCTCCATAATTCAATAATTCCTGCTTTAACGCCTACACAAGCAGTTCTGACAAAGCGAGTCAATTAATTCTTAGAATATGGTAATGCACACTTTGGCACACATTAGGCTAGTTTAAAGCTTTTAATTCTCCGTTTTCTAAAACGCTCTAAGAGGATAGCTTGTCCAGTCGATTCTCATCTCTCACGGTAATGTGGTCGGGGGTGGTGTGCTGCTGGAGATTTACATTCAGACGCAGCAAAGGCGTTCTGGAGCTGCTCTCTGCCAGCAAAGCTGTGGGACTTAAAGGTCGACTCCAGAGGAGGTCCAAACAAAGCGTCCGAACCGGATGCTGTGGAGATCAGCCTGCAGAGATGAGAGGAGGAAAACTGAATGGGTGAAGAAGTGAACGTAGGAGAAACTGAGGACATTAAAATGCAGAATTAATAACTGAAATAAAAGAAACAATATTTATATTATTTAAATTCAAACTAGTGTTCAAAAAGTTTGTGGTCTGTAAGATTTTCTTTACAGAAAATTAATACTTTTATTGAGCAAGGAAGCATTGGATCACAGTTTCCACAAATGCATTAATACATTAATTAGCAAACGTTTTCAACACTGTTGCTAATAATAAACAATGTTTCTTGAGCACTAAATCAGCATATTTGAAAGATTTCTGAAGAATCATGTGACACTGAAGCCTAGAATAATAGCTGCTGAAATTTCAGCTTTGCTATTATGTGAATATTTTAAAATATACTGAAATATAAAATAGTTATTTTAAATTGCAGTGGTATTTCACAATATTACTGTTTTACTGTACATTTGATCAAATAAATGCAGCTTTGGTGAGCATAAGAATCTACTTTTAAAAACATCAAAAATATTACAGACTGCAAACTTTTAAGCGGTAGTGTTTATAATCTAAATAACCTAATAAAGATGACTGTATATCTAAATAACATAAATAACCTTTAAAATATTCTAATCTGTATACTTTAAATAATCTAATAAAATATTGTTTAATTGAAATAATTTGTAAAAGTATTCAATTCAATTAAAATATTAATTGATTAAATTTAGAATTTGTATTTATTTATTAAACTGCATTTTTGTTCAGTTTGTCTTAACAACATGTATACTTCTGGCTCAACCAATGGTGTGAGGGGGTGTTTGGGGTGAGACCAACATTCAGCATTTGGCATTTATGCATTTAGTGCCAAAAAATTAAACACTTCACCTTTAAATCTGCATTTTTGGAAAAATCTCTCTGTACCTGCTGTGATCTGGGCTGGACGTGGATCTGCGCAGACCCTCCTGTTCTCCATCTGTAGAACAACAAAACATTACCCTACTGTGCAATATAACAATATCATACAATAACAAAGTAAGGGGTCATTTAGCAGATGTTTTATCCAATTATAGGGATTCTCCATGAAGAAACATTATGTTAAATGCCTTTCTCATGGCCACAATTGTGATAGTTCATGATTTGGTAACCAGCCTAGATCTGCGACCATTATACCACACCCATAATACATAACGCATAGCATATAATAGCACAGTATAATATTACTGAATTAAAAAAATCTCACAAAATTATTCAAACCATGTACTAACAAAATAGTACCATTAATCTATGTGACAAATGTCTGCAATTAAGCAATTTGAGTAATAGTGAGCCTGGGAGGAAGACAGCCTAAAACCATTTTCTTCAAACCACTTACACACACCAAATGGTTTCCACTTTTGCTATTTTTGTCAAAACCCACGATACAAAAGTAGAGCTCATTCTGAGACTGTAATTACAGCAATTCAGCTGACCTGAGATCAGGCTGTCAGTATAAGGCAATAATGACAGCGCAGTTATGACACTGATCCCAGGTCAGCTGGACGGCAGATTGCTGTGATTAAGGTGTCAGATGCAGCTTGTGGGATAATGGCATCTATTAATGTGGACAGAGGAGGAGGTGGGACATTGTGTGTGTAACTGTGGCCATTTGAGATGGCTTGTTGAAATTAGTTGCAGGAACAATGCACGAGAACTGAAAAGTTACAGAAGTAGAGAAGTGGACGTCTGCAGAGTGTGACCGACCTCTCTGGGGAACACTTTCCCCTTCCCCTTCAGATCGACCTGCTGAACTGGAGTTTCCTGTAATGGAGAAATGGGACACATGAAAAATATTCACACTAACATAATACATAAGTAACATAACATAATATACATAATACAATATAGTCTGAGATAAAGAGGGAAATACAAGTTAACTTACTCGAGAGCTGCTTCTTTACTGACACCTACAGAATGGGATGAATGAAAGGAAGAGTCATAAAAAATACAATTGAATCAATGTTTTGCACCATATTTTTAACGACACCTTTAATATGAGAGAGTATATTGCAAAAATGCACACATTTTTTAGGTTTTGCAGTATCTTCTTTATTTTTCTAACCAACCAATATAACAGCAGTCATGGACTTTATTCTCTTGCCATTGAGTAATCGCTTTGTTTTAATGTACTGTTTATGTGTGGATTTTCTGAATAAACTAGACATAGATACACTAGACAAAAAACACAATTTTTCAAAGATTTGATTACACTAAAAACCGAAGCCTTTGGCAAATACAGTCATTTGTTTTTGCTCAAGAGCGCATTTAGCAGTCTGGTACCTTGCAAACATGACTTTGTTTACAGACAAACTAGTAAAATCCTGGCTCACGGAAGTTGCAACCAATCAGATTAGGGCTGTTTAGTTAGTCTGTTTATTTGTTTAGTTCATCTGTTTATTCATTCATTCTGAAACTAAAATGTCAAATAATGGGAGAATAGCGAGACAATGCGAGTATTATTTGACTAGTCTTGTGATCTCAGCATGTAGAATAAAACAGATTTATATATAGTTGCATCAGTCTCATTTTAGCTATTAAAGATTAAACACCCCCCACATCTTACCGCTCTGTTAGGGGGCAGGGTCAACGCCCCCACCGTGGCCTTCAGCTCCAGTTCATTGGCTGCTGAGTTGCTACGGTTACTGCTGGCAACCGGTCGGATCTTGATGTGAAACTTCTTGGGCTCATCATCATCGAAATCCGAGTCGCTGGAGTAAAAATTTCCCTCCTTCTCCTCAGCAGCACAACGTAGAGAGCAATGCAGTTAAGGAGCAAATCCAGACACGATGCAGGATACGTATGTATTCGCACACAGGTACAAAGAAAACCCACACGGACACACATAGACATGAGTGCAAACACTCACACAAACACAGCTGTTCTGAACAGTCTACAAACTGTGATGAGGTGCAAAAATAACCATCCTATGTGGGAAGGCTACTGAGTTTCATATCCTTAAACACCCTTCATGATGAACTTAAATTCTCAGGAACCTAAGAATGACAACAGATCTTCATCACAGGGTATTTGGGGAGAAATTGTTATTGGAAAGTAGACGGCATATCCATCACTGTCCATTATCAAACAATAGAAGTGTCTCTATTTGACATCCTGCCTTATCAAACCACACTTCCTGACAATAACTTCCTTTATATCTGTATGAGATACTTTTGATGGTGTGAAGACAGTATTGCAGAAAATAATAAGAAGAAGCAAACAAAGGCGGCAAATAAATCCCTCTCCTCTCCCTCTGTTTTAGACCATGTGGATGATCTACGAGAGTAAAAACAAGTTTTGGCAAAATCGTTTGTTGTAGTGCTGAGGATATACTTCTCAATCCTCAAATATCTACAGTAGGGTTCAAAAGCCTGAGGCCAAGTTGAAAATCAACCTGAAAATAAACGTTAGGATTTCAGAAAGCTTTAGAATTTTGAATCGTTTAAAATAAAATCTTATGACATAAATGAAAAATCTTCAAGATTCTATTCCTAGGTCATTAATCAAATAAGCAGACTAGTGACTTTTGTACAGAAGTTTTGTACAAGATGCTATTTTGATGATTGTCAAATCATGCTGGATCATATGATTATCAGGTTTTACACAAACTTGTGGAGGGAATGAAGCTTGAGTCCAGCTGTCATCACAGCAAAAGAGAGTCAAACCGAATTCCAAGACATTTTGAAATTCATATCAATTTCATGTTAAACTGTTATGCTGATAATATAACTGTATTAAAATGAATTGAAGCTAGCAATCTCAGACTGTATGTACATACACAGTTCTGCACACACACACTGTATACTCTCACTGAATGCACTCCTGACAGCTTATTCTGAAGGATATCATTCTGGTTGACATCTGCCCGTATCACAAAGCCTTCGTCGTCCACTTCGAGTGGCGAGTTCTACACATAAGCACAAGCTCACAATAAGAAACAACATTTAAAGGCACAGGACATCAGAAAAGAGTGCCGATGTTTTAGAGAGTTAGTAGCGGCCTGAAGCCTGTAACACGTGTGTGTTTCTGAAGGATTTTGGCAGTCAGTGGGCTATCAGACATTCATTAAACACCCTGAGTATTGCCAAGGTTAAATATAGCTTAATGAGGTATCCAGACCTTGCCAAACACGTTACTCTCTCTTGCATAGCGTATACACACAGAAGTCTGTGTAGAAAGAGTCTGCCTTCTGTGTACAGTATGTTTCTGTTTACTTCTGGAGGAGAGTTTACTTAGCTATTTTTAAGGACAAATTTGTCCTCAGAAGTTTACAAAAACCTCTCCAAAACAAGTATACAGAACGATGTTACTGGTTCTGGAACTGGTTCTTTTGAGTGGATCAAATAAGTTCAGCATAATCAGTGCAGTTCGATTCAACAACAAACAAATATAAGCCAGTTCTGTTGATGAATCATTCCAAAGACTCCCAGGTTTAGGAGTTACAGGTTTGAATCAGTCTAATGAATCCATCACTGAATCAGAGCATTTAATCAACATCTGACTCACTCATCGAATCGCAAATTAGCATTACTTTTAGTGATGTCCATATTAAAATTAAATGAAATTGTTCATATGAAAAATGCAATTAACATTTTTGGAATAAATTATATTCCAATAAATAAAATATAAGTACATCTCTGGCTTCGAGATGTTCTCACTTGTATAGGGTCTATGGTCTACGAACATATCTGTGTTAGTAAACTAACAACTGGTTTGAGATAAGATGGTCTAAAAAGAGTCACAGAAGTTTAATCAAGAACAGCTGATGATACAAGACCAGTAACCGCACACACACACGCACATAATCACCTGTTCTCTGTGTAAAATCAATTCAGCAAAGTGAGAGTGTGTGTGCGTGTGCGTGTTATGGGAACTCACAAGTGCATCTGCCACAGCTGAATCCCTAGAGGACAAAAACAGAAGAGGTATGAAAATCCATACAGTATATAAGAAGAATTGGTCATTTTGATTGACCTCCTGATCTAGAACATTAAAGGGATAGTTCACCCAAAAATGAAAATTCTGTCATTAATTACTCAACCTCATGTCGTTCCAAACCTTGTGTTGCTGTCTATGCAGGGTCAGAAAGCTCTCCAATTTCATCAAAAATATCTTCATTTGTGTTCCGAAGATGAACCAAACTCTTACAGGTTTGGAACATCATGAGGGTGAGTAATTAATGACAGAATTTTCATTTTAGGGTGAACTATCCCTTTAAATGTGTTGTGTTTCATATGATTGCATGACTCACGTTGAATCTGGTTCCTTGTCTTTCTTTCCCAGTCCAGGGATCCTGAAGGCTTTAGCACGACTCTTTTTACTGTTCTCAGATACTAGTGGGGACAGGTATTCCTCGAACCCTACTGGACCTTATCCACACAAACACACACACACACACAGACACACAAACAGTAGTTTAAGGAAGGTTCGGAGATGTGCGGTACCATTTGAAAGCACAATATGACAAATTATAAAACCTTGTATTTTGCAGAAGAATGATTTTCAATGCATTGCTATCCAATAAAACAGAAATGCAATTTCTGGGGAAATCAGAAAGTGTTATATCTTTCTGTGACTCACCGGGTCTCTCCTTTCCTGTTCCCTTCTGCTCTGTAAACTTCTGAATGAGGTTCTCAATGCCAATGTTCTCCACGTTCTGCTTGAATTCCTCATGGACCTGAAGGAGACAGAACAAAGATTTTTTTATCAAGCACAGCTAATCGAGACCACATTGGGGTACAGGGGTAATTCGTCTGAACAGTTTTCAGCACAATTACAGGATGCAAACAGAATATAGGAGTAGGTAAAATCTCCGGAGTGAGCCGTACCTGCCCAACCTGTACGTGTGTGTCTTCAATGGAGTGTGAATACGCTTTGATCAGTAGTTTCATCTGACGTAAATGAGCCTCCTCAATGTCCTGAAATTTCTGCAGATGTAGAAGGACAAATGTAAAGAGAAGCTACTGACCAATAGTGAACCGATAGACCGATAGTTTAAAAGTTTGGTGTCGGTAAGACTTTTAAAATGTTTTTCTCTTATTCTCACCAAGGCTGCATTTATTCACCAGATATTTTGATAACAATGTAAAAATCTTTATTTTTTTCCTCAATTTTATGCATTATTGATTAATAAAAGTATCATCTTCTCAAACTTCTGAACAGTAGTGTATATTGTGAATATTTACAATATGGTATGGCCTCAACCTTCTTATTGCTTTAGGGTTAGAAAAACAGATATGATATATCTTTTAAAGTCAGTTAAGTTGTAAAACACAAGTTTATGTTATAAAATAATTAGAATACTTCACTGCCTACTTTTAGTCATTATCACCAGGTATTAATGAAAGCATTTTTAAGCAAAATTAAGCCAAAAATCTATATTGGCAAAAATCAATATTTGACCTTTTATGAGCTACATTTTTTTACATTTTGTAATTTTTAGGATTGTTTAGATAATCCTATTTGGAATTATTAACAACAGAAATTGAAAAAAATTAGGGCTATTCCACTGAATACATGTGGGAAAAATACATGTGCAAAATATGGATATTTTCTGACATTGATGACAATTCAAGAGATGGAGCTGAAAAGCATTTTATTAGACTGCACACGCATATTTGCAACTTTTATTTGGGATCTTAGTAAATCAAGACCTGATATTTGAACTTTTGCAGAACTTTTTCTATAGTATTAAGCCTCAAATGTCAACTAAACATCGGATTGGTTTCTTCTTTAAATTATAAAAAAGTAAAAATATGAATGGTATTATAATGTTATACTAAAACTAATATTAAAATAATGGGAAAAACCCTTAAGATAACATGTAGAAAGAAAAAAACGCATCTTAAGCATGCAGAATAACATAAGTGGACTTTGAACGATTACATAATTGTGGCATCCATAATTGTAATCGCGATTAGAAATTCGATTAATTGTGCAGCCCTAGTGGTCAGCCTCTATAATTTAAAGATAATTGTTGATGCCCTAATTGAGGGATATCACGACTCAGTTGGTCTCAGAGTGATGTCAGGACTCTTACATTTGACTGATTCATCCTTTCTTTGCTCTCAAATGATTCATACTTGCAGGTCGACACCAGGCAGAAATAGACTGTAGGTATGTAATCATTTTGTCAAACAGACTGCTTTAATGGCCCTTGTAGCCATGGTAACTTTAAACTGCTTCATTAAGCTCATTGTAATACTGTAAAATTTGCTCTGAAGGTCTAGATTATGAGAACAAGTGAACTAATCCCCTTTTTAAAAATGTTTCACATATGTGACTATGGTCTGCGCTTATGCCCTTAGCAGGGCTGGAAAAAACCCTGAAAATCACCAACCTGTGCTGATTCACTCATTTTCTGTTCAAAGTCTCTTCCAGCACGGTTAAACTTCTCAATAGACCCTGCAAAAGACTCAGCTGCCTTCTTAGATTTCAGCTCAGCCTGAGAAAAGAGAAAGAGACAGATGTATATATGAAGGAAAGTCAGAAATTAATTATTTTTATTTTTTTTAAGATCATAAAAACAGAACGAAGGCTACCAGCTTAAAAGTTTAGTTCAAACAAAAATGAAAATGCTGCCCTCATGTCAATCTAATCTAGTATGACTTTCTTCTTTCTTTCTGAAAAAACATTGGCCTGTGTCTATAGGGGCTTTCGCACTGAGTAGTTCTAGGAACTAGCCATAATGGTGGTTCCTAGAGAACCAATTTCCCCCTCGTGCCATTTTTCTGGTTGCATTCGCACCGGCGGCAGGAACTCAGAAGCGGCTGACACCAAAGTCTTTATTCAAGGCATTTACAAACATCAACAATTGTTGAATAGAGCACACCGTGATCGGAGCTGTTTTTGTTGTGTGTCGTCATTTTCGTGATAACGGAGATGGAATGTAAACGCACAATTTGCGCGATTGAAAGAACATGAAAATCTGACTAAATCTCCTGTGACAACTTGCAGTGTTACATATCATCGAGGCTGAGCAAAGAACACAACACTGCAGACAACTGGTAAATACTGTTATCGCTGTTTTTCATGGCTTTTTAAAAATGCCAGGTAGTGGTGTTTCGTATGCGTTTGGCCGATCAGCGTAAACTTACGTCAGATCATATTTTGATGTAGGAGCTAAATTAGTTTGCCCAAACAGAGTTCCTAGAACTAAATACGTTCCTAGTTCCTGCGCTGCGAACACACCAAAAAGTGGGTACTTCCGCCAGAGTTCTAGGAACTATGAAAAGTTTCCTCTGGTGCGAAAGCACCTATTGGTGCGGTTAAGAGAAAAGTAGTCATGGCTGCTTCGTTAACAAACTGTTCTTATGAATCCGTTTTAATGAATCAGCTGGCATGGTTCACAACTCTGGTTCCCAAGTCCAACTGGTCATTTTATCTGTGAATAACCTGAATTTTGTCTCTTTGTCACGCAAAACTATCATGATTTGGAATGTAGCCACAAATTGCATAGACTACTTTCATGTTACTTCTATTGTGCTTCTGTGTCCTTTTTGAGGTTTACAATGACATGAGGGTGTGCAAATGATGACAGAATTGAAATTTTCGGACTTTAATGTCTTCTCTCTCAAACACACAAACACCTTTTCCAGCTCTTTCTGAGGCACTCCTTCTTTGCGCAGTCTCTCCAACTCTGTACACTTGCTGTGATAGCCTTCTCTGGCCTTCTGCAGGTGGCCGTTCTGCACCTGAAGAGACTGCACTGACTCCAGAGTCCCGATCACTTCCTCTTTTGTCTACATAAGACACAGCAGATTTAAATACACAACAGATATTAAGCACAAATTTAGAACCTAATGCGCTTGTTCTGAAGTACTGCAGGGGATCGGAAACTGTGGTGTACGCTTAATGAAAAACAAAATAGCAATGCACAATTATGGGTACAAAAGCCAGTTATCAGAGAAATAGGCAGAAATTCAATCAGGCTAAAAGCCCTTTATTTACCTTGCGGTGAATTTTGACCTGCTCCTCACTGTACTTGTTGATGTCACGAATGAGGTCGTTCATCTTCTTCATGAGCTCCAGGTGGCAGAGGGCCAGTTTGTCCGAGGACACGCGAAACACGTCCCACATGGGGGCGAACGTGCTGGGGGGAAAAGCAGGTGGTTAGATGCTGATGTATGGAAGTGCGTAAGCCACTCTGATTTCTTACAGCACAGCAGTATTAGAAAAACAACAGGCTTCCTTGCCTTTGTAAGTCTACTTCTCCTAACTCCCAAGGACACCCCAAAACAAAGTTTGTAGGAAAAAAATAAAGTTATGTTTCTGTTAGCTTTGTGTTTGTGCTCTTAATTCGTTATTAAATTTGGCTCTATGCCCACTTTGCATCACTGCAAAGTCTGTTTTTACAGTGTTAAAGCACTGTGTGATTGTTTTGTGACAACTAGCGCATGCTTGTGCAGACAGGAAGTGAGGTGAAGAGAGCAGAGGAAAGAGCTAACCATAGCTACGACTTTTCGACCAATTGCACACAACCGCACGTACTCGCACACACAAAAATACACACATACAATCTTCTTGAATATCCCTGCTGATAAGTATCTATAAGTCAGCAGCAGACCAAATTTAGCAAGAGAAAACCTTTTTATGTTTTGTTCTTCTCCAGATGGCAAAATCAGATGCCAGTAGTGATTTTCAACACAATAACTTTAAGTCCAATATTTTTACCTACTCTGGTCAACCAAGCCTGTAAAATGTCAAAATCCTAATCTCATAATAACAGGAATAATGTCACTCACCCGAGAGGGCTTCCATTGCTAGCCATCTTAGCGAGCTTGCTCATGGATTTTGAGTAAGTCTCCTCAATAGCTGCCCTTCAATGCAAAGACAAACACACACACACACACACACACACACGCACAGATTGTCAGTAGGTAATGGATTCGCGTATAAACACAAAAGCAAATATACTTTCACATTAAAGTGATTTAGCACCAACATTAATGCCTCAAAGGTCACAAACAGTTCTTCAATGCAAGTTGCAAAGCGTTTATATTCATAATGGTGCACACACTACATTTGAGAAGAAAAAAATGTATGTGAGGTAGAACGCTTACAAAAAATTAAGCAAAGTCTATACCCAAATGTCATAGTTATTACAGTTTTTCTTTTTTTCAATAAGAGTGTGGTAACTTAATATTAGCCATGAGTAAATAATAATAAATTATTATCTTAGATTGTTTGAAACTATTGAATGGTTTTGAATATGGTACGTATTTGTAAGTGACCTACAAAAAAAGCAACCATCAGCCATCAGGACAAAAACTCCCCAAAAAGAGTGAGAAAACACAGTAGTTTTCCATAGGGTCATGGCCAAAGCTGAAAACACCAAATATTTCTTATCAACCACTATGTGATCTGCTTCTCTGATAAGCCTAGCTTTTTTGCTCTGACTTCAGAACATGAGTCTGCTCATGGGAAAAAGGATGTTGTCATTATCATCCCACTGCGCCTAGCTATATTGTTGGCCTTATCTCTTAGAAAACATCTTATTTGATTCTTATGATAGAAATTTTGCTTTCTGTTGGGACAGCACAATGGAAAGTCAAGTCAAATTCTTCAAGGAGCACAGCCACTTTGAGGCACAATGTCCTGAGTGGATGCAAAATGGCCTTTGAAAATTGATTTATGTAATTTATTGCACAAGCTATGCTATTATCAGGGACATATTTTTCTCTCTCAATTTCTCAGCACTCTCCTCCAGGGCTTTCCTGGACGGATTTCTAACATAAAAAAAAATACAATTTAATCCTCCAGTCCATGACAGAGGGTGCCTGCATCCAGCTCCATTATAACGAATAGAAGAAACTATGAAAGTTGGCAGGAGGCTTGGCGGAGCTGTAAGTAGTCTCCATTCTCTCTGTAGAATGAGAGAGTTGTTTTGGAGTTCTCATTTTAATTATTGCAATTAGCTCCAACTCAAATGTCTACTACAGACCAAAGGAATGCTCACACATCCCACATATGCTGTCAGTGGAACGAAATGAAGATCAAGCTTTCTTCATCTGTTTTATACGCTGCATGTTCAGCATTTTCTGACTGCTGAGCTGCCTTGCATTTGTAGACGTGTGCATGAGTGGACAGCGAGCACTTTGTTGACTGCTTTGCTGCTCTCAGATTCGTGTGTCTTGACACTTCAGTGCTGTGTGCTGAAAGACAGAACTGTGGTGTGAAGAAAAGAACCAAAGAGCAAAAAAAAAATCTGAGCAAAAACGATATGCCATACGACAAGAATCAATGGTCACACTATTTTAAGGTTCAATTCTCGTTATTAACAAACCATTAACTATGACTTTTGCCTCAATAAACTACTAATTTACTGCTTATTAATAGTAAGGTATTTGTTAAGTTTAGTTATACATTATATTAGTTAGACATATATTATGTCATGCAGAATATGTGCTTTATAAGTACTAATAAACAGCTAATATGTTATTAATAGGCATGCTAATAAGCAACTAGTTAATAGTTAGAATTGGTCCTTATACTAAAGTCTTACCGAATCAATGATATCAGTTAAGATATAACATTACATTATACTATGTTATGTTGCGTTTGTACTGTAATGTAATATATGATAGAATGTAATAAGATCAAATAAGACAAAACATTGCAATAGTGACATTGCGACAACGTAACGTAACATAACGCAATGTAACATTACATAACATTATACGATAAGATGTAAGACAAAGCATTACACTAACCATATAATATACCATAGCGAAATGTAATGTAACAATAAATAATATGATAAAACAAAACATCACAATGAGGCAATGTAGCATAATGTAATGTAATATTTTACGATAAAATATAAGACAAAACATTACACTAACAACGTAACATACTGTAGGAAAATAAATGTAACATCATATAGTAAGATTAAATAAGACAAACCGCAATATAGTATAATGTAACATACGTACCTTAATATAATATTTTCAGATAAGACATAACATTATTTCTGTCAGGACCACTATCGTCAAAGATGATTGACAATTAGCATAGTTTGGATTGGCGGTATGGTTCTGTTCTGGGCAAGAACTCCCTGTGCATCCATGCAGCCTAGCATGGATGAGAGCAGGGAGAGCAGCGATAACCCCCCCAGGGTAAACAGAACAGAACCAACATCAATGTATTGCAGATATCGTTAAAGTTCAATAATTTTATGTACACATTTTAGAATTAGTCTGATTCAAAGGAGAACCAGAAGGCTGAATCCCGACTGACAGAGGAGGAGTTGGGGATGGAGGAGGGTAATTAGCTATTGAGCAATGCGAAAACTGCTGATAATACTGAGGGACCTTATATATGAATGCTTAGATAGGTGTCGTATTCCTATAGGTAGATGGGGATCAGCTGAGAGTCAGCTGATGCGAGCTTGACTAACGTGATCTGCCAGAACTAACGCTACGCTTGATAGTAACGACAAAGTATGGTATGTCATGTAACATTAAACGATAATATGAAATAAGATCAAATAAGACAATAATCAATGTAACAGTGTTATATAACATTCTAAGATAACAAAGAACTTAACATTACAGTAACAAGGAACAGTATAATGCAGCATAATGTTTTTGAAACATTACCATAACACAAACATTCCAACTTTAATTTCACTTTAAAACACGACTGCTGCTGGTGAGTTAGAAACACAAGAAGTGAGGAGTAGAAAAGGAGTAGAAAACAAATTTCACATCACATTCCTGACAGTACCAGTTACACCGTCTCACCCCATCACCATGACGACTCCTCCCAAAACAACACCTCACCTCTCGCGCACGAACTCAGCCAACTCTTTGGCGGCGAGCTGTCCATGCTTCATGTTGTGGTAGAGAACGTCAAAACCTGCATTCTTCTCTCCCTGTGAACAAACAAAAACACCACCATAAGGTACATTCCTGCAGTGTGTGTAAAAATGAAACATCGTCAGAAACAAATAAGTGTTAAGAAAAAAATAGCAAGAGGAACTTGGAAGATTGGACTGTCGACTGTGGGCCGTTGACTACAGCAGGCACAAAATACAGTATGTGCCTGTACAGAATGCCAGCATTTGTAAACAAACATCATCTTCGAAACATATAAGAGATTTTAAAGTCAGAGGGAACTACAAAAAATAAAAAGTAAATAAGTCTAATTTCTCAAGTTATGCTGTGAGCTTTCATGAAACTGATTGAGGTCCAAAACTGGTTCAAACATACAAACTTACTCTAACATCACTGGCTTCCCTTCTCCTTAAAAATGTCTCAAAATCACAGTGCAGTGTGGTATAGTGAAAAGACAACAATAAAAGAATCGCACAGCAGTGTGTGCAAGACATGCCACGTAAGCAAGGAGCACAACACACAGATTTCCTTCAAAGGCCAAGGCCCAGTAGGGAGATCCTCAGATGATAACCTTTGGAACAAAGCAACAGCACATCCTGCGGTCAAAGTTAGCAAGTATAAAAATAGCCCCCTTTCTTTGAGCAAACAGAAAAATGTCAACAAACGAGAGACAGAAAGAGATGACAGAACCAGGGCAGTCGCTGGCCATAAATACCTCCACACCATAGAAAGAACTTCCCAGGTAAAAGAAAAATAGACAAAATTCCTACTATCCAAGGATAAAAACGGGAAGAGCCAAAACATACTACAAAACAAAAGCTGCTTTACTGAAAATGTCACAAATATTGATGACAAGTATATTACTGAAGAAGACAAGTGATGTTCATTTGTGCAGTTTAGCACTCTCCTAAATACTTTTCACTTCGGTCTAAATCGAATCTTTTTAGATGCATGTCACTGAGAAAGTGAACACTTGTGAGCTACAAGTCAACAGCTAGTTATTTATGAAAGTAGAAAATGAATTAGAATTTTGTACATTTGAATTTTAGATGTGACATTTAACAAAGGTGGCATATTTTATACATTTGTGTTTTTAAACAGCAGATTTTATGATGTTCTGAGGAGAAATTAGCTGTAAATATTCAGATTACAAAAAACTGCAGCTCCAAATTTTTATATGAAGAAACTGCAAACTCCAAATTCAAGATTCTAAAATACAAAATTCAGATCATACATAAACTACAAAAAACTGCAGCTTAAATTTTTTATATGAAGAAATTGTGAACTCCAAATTCAAGATTCTAAAATACAAAATTTAGATCATATATAAAATACAAAAAACTCCAGCTTCAATTTTTTAATATGAAGAAATTGTGAACTCCAAATTTAAGATTCTAATATACAAAATTCAGATAATTCATAAAATACAAAAAAAACCCTGCAGCTTCAAGTTTTTATATGAAGAAATTCCAAACTCCATATTGAAGAATCTAAAATACAAAATTCAGGTCATACATAAAAGTAGGTCAAAGGTCAAGCTTTAGTGTTCCACAGGGGAAAGTAGAGGTTATCAGAATAGATTTTGGCCAGTGACAGAGCTGCTACAATGATGTGGTGAAGTACCAAAAAACAACTGAACCAAATCAAGCAATTAAATAGTTTGAAAATTTGCATCAAATGTCGCAATGTCGTGAATGGTTTGGTTAAAAATCCCTATGAAGAAAATAAATGTAAAAATCAATCAGCTGAAAAAGTGGGTTCACTCCTGCATTTTATGAAGTTCTTGTGGCACTGTAGTCAGATTCAGACTAGGGTTTCAGTTACCCATGGACCCTTCTGGTGTTCAATTTCAGTCTTTTATTTGTACATGATCACATAAATTAGCTGTTTAAAGAACTGAGGTTCCAAAATAACAAAACCAGTTGCAACCAACATGTAATTTTAATCTTAAACCAAAATGAAAACAACAGCTGATGTTTGTTGTGTGGCCAGTATGCTTGTTGAAACCTGACCCCTTTGGAAAGCTGATCTCCTATGATTCTCTCTGCTCTGACCACACAGCACAGGTAGAACAGCACCCCTTTTAAAGTGCTCTCTCTCCTCCCTGCCCCGTTCTCTCACTTCCCTCTCTTTTTTTATATGCATGTGATGGTAAACAAGTATCTGGCAAGTAAATTGACAGTCTTTTCCCCCGACACTTCAGTCAGAATTCTGTGCTGAAAGCAAATGGAATGATAGGCCATCTGCTGACACCCAGAGTATTACTGTTCTTTCATAGCTTCATTCCCTGAAGTTAATTTGCAAAGTATACAGCCGTATCTGCCATTCACCTTATCTAACGCGATGCTGCCACAGAGGACGCTTTGTGTTTGAAGAGAGCATGACAGACAGGGAGCGTGAAACAGAACAGCTGCAGTGACATTAAACAGGGCTGCAGGTGTTGAAAGAGAAACTCCAATCCTCTCCGTATTAATGTGTCTCCTACCAAGATAGCGGTTGCTACAGTGACAGGGTTCCCCTGGTAACTGTGAGAGAGTGGGAGACACATGACGGCTCATTCCATAAGGTGACAGGCATACGCGTGTTTCGGGGCTGAAGTACTCCTTTTGTTAAAAACAAGACCCAGTGCTTTTAAAAATTTTTAGTTTGATCTCTCCTCACAGGAAGTGGCACTTGTGAAGGGTGAAAAGCTAGTCTATATACACACAGATGGACATCTTTGGTCACTGTGTTTTGTCCTGTATAGTTTTTTCAGCATCTCAGCAATAGTGGTCAACCGATATTGTTTTTTTGACCAGTCGATGCCGATATCTTGGAAAGCAGGGTGGTCGATGACAGATATAAAGCCGATATAATTTTATTTATTTTAATTAATATTTAAGAAATTTGAAATCGTTTAAAAATGGATTAAAAATAAATTTGTTAAATAAACATACTTATACTTTAGATGACAAAGTATTTTTCACAAATAAATAAATATTTAATAAAAATATAATTAAAAAGGAAGTAAGCACTGTAACCAACAGGGCACTCAGTATTCTGGGAAGTTTGTGTGCATTGGGAATCATATTTTTTCAAATAAAGCCAAAATAACACTCATTTTACATACAGAACACAGTGAAAATGACATGAATTTGGCAGTGGGCAAATGCATAAAGCGCAGCATAATTTAAAATCATGAGTTTAAAGTTTGTCATCTCGCATCTCCAGTGAAGCTGAACTCTCCTCCTGTCCGCATTCAATTCACACGGACCGACCGTCACGCAGAGAACACGCGATCATGCAGGTCACATGCACACTTCACAAGATCTCACAACTGGATTCGAATAAGTTTGCAAGGTT
>NW_015654524.1:82529-86910 GCF_001515625.1 Sinocyclocheilus rhinocerous
CTACTACTACTACTACTATTACCATCTTGTGCCCTGCAATAATCATTTACTCAAACTTGCTTTTATGAGATAAAGGGGGGTGGGGGGGAAGGAATCGGCTAAACATATCGGCCAAAAAATCAGCATCATATATCGGCCATCAGCTGCCCTGATTTCTAAATATCGGCACCGGCCAGAGAAAAACCCTTATCGGTCGACCGCTATTGCTGACACTTAAATGAATTGTTTTGCCACTTTTGCACTTTATTTTTTCAAAAAATGTATGTTTATTTGTTATGCATGTTATGTATGTTTATTAAAAACAAGTTTTGTAATAACCAATTGTTCCGGTCCGGACCTTTGACACTGATGAAAATTCAGATTTGGACCTATGAATATAGACTTTGAGAACCCCTGGTATATATAATGATAAAGTTATTTTTGCTTTAAATAAGGTCTTTATGATTAGAGGTCGACCGATAGTGGATTTTACCAATACCGATAGCTAGGTTGGACCACACTGGCCGATACCGATTAATCAACCGATAGTTTTTAAAATGGTAAACGAAAACTAAAACAGAGCTTTACTATTTTTAAAAAAGCAGTACATCGGCATTGATTTTTGCCAATAACCGATAGTTCCGCCAATCAGCTATCGGTGCCGATTAATCGCAAAAAACCGATGAATCGGTCGACCTCTATTTATGATATCAAAACTTTTGATACCACAGAAATTTCATAATTCTTGTCACCAGTGTCAATATCACAAAAAACCAATACTAGCCTAAATGAAAAAATAAAAATAAAAACCGCACTGAAGATAAGTAAACAGTCAGCGATTAAATAAGAATAAGAAACTAATTACAAGCAATAGGACAAAAACTAGAGTAGACAAATAATTAAGAAATGCTACATACATTGTATAAAGCAATCAAATGTATAAAAATGCTGCATATTCTTCACTGTGTAAATTAAATATATATTTTGTCTTATTAAAGTTACAAAAGTGATTTAGTCAAGAGTAGTGAAAGATTTGCTCTCTTTTGTTGTTTGTTTAACATGAATGATGCTGTCACTTTAAGAGCTGCCCAGATCCAATATGCTGTTACACATGTTTTTCTTCCTCAGCTGTTTGCTTTCACTTAATACCTAAATTATTATATTTACCGGTATTCTTGCAAAGATGGAAATTTTGACGTACAGTGTGTGTATTTAACTGTTCAAGGCCTATTTAATGCACATTTAATGTAAATATACAATTCCTACTAAAAATACTATTTCAGTCATTCTACTTAAAGGGGTCATATGATGCGATTTCATTTTTTCCTTTCTCTTTGGAGTGTTACAAGCTCTTGGTGCATAAAGAAGATCTGTAAATTTGCAAAGACTAAAGTCTCAAATCCAAAGAGATATTCTTTATAAAAGTTAAGAGTTAGCCACCCCTACCTAAAATGGCTCGTTCGAACACGCCCCCACATATCTACCACACTATGTGGGAAGATTTGCATAACACCGCCCAAATGTTCACACAAAGAACTATGTGGGAAGATTTGCATAACGCCGCCCAAATGTTCACGCAAAGAAAGAAGGTGTAACTTTTATTCTCGCTGTAGTATTGTTGTTGCCGCTGCCGCCATGTCGCTGTGTTTTTCGTTGTGAAAGCGAAACTACTTTGTTTGGTCTTCCAAAAGAGGACACGACTACAAATCAGTGGTTAAGTTGTATTTACAACACTGTTCCAGAACAGTTCAACCCAAATATTCAGATGTGTCCAATGCATTTTATGGAGGACTGTTTCCTCATCTTGGTAGAGTAGACTACAATGCCGGCTGTTCTGACTCACAGACTGTAAGTACGTTTTCATATTTAAAGGATTTGCCACTGATGATTCAAACGCGAGTTTTTGGCAGTGTGGATTAACGTTAGCACTTGTTGTTTGTCATTTCTCTGATCACAAATGCAGACAGGGTTTTATGTTTACGCGGCGCGATGCAATGCAACGCAACGCGTAAAAATACAGTATAAGTCATTATAATCCATAATTATGTCCCTACTGGATGCAACGAATGCCTCGTTTGTAATGGGTTTTCATGTTTTTGTCTCGTGGACACGGCATCAACAGTATGGTGAGGGGCGTAACATTTCCGTCTCACGCTTGAGGTATTCGGCCAATCACAACGCATTGGATAGCTGGCCAATCAGAGCACACCTCGCTTTTTCAGATCGATGAGCTTTGTAAAAATCGACGCGTTTCAAAAAGGCGGGGCATAGAGGAGAAACAAAAATGTACAGTATGTGGAAAATAATGTGTTTTTTTAACTTTAAACCGCATAAACACATTTCATTACACCAAATACACAAAATAATGTTCTTTTTAGCAGCATCATATGACCCCTTTAATGTCATGTTTAATTTTATGTGTTATTTGCCATTTCTATTTAATTAATTGACAAATTTAATAGCAATTTCTGAGAAAAAAACGTTACAACATAAAATGTCACCAAATGTCGAGAGCTATTCTGAAGAGGGTTTTTAACCTCTAACTTTCCCATCATGCCTTGTCAATGGGCTTCTCTGTTGAAAGTCAGCCTGAGCATGAGGCTGAACTTCCAACAGTAGCGTCTTCTAAGAACCACCACACAATGACAACCTGTGTTAGTCTGCAAAACGTAACCAGTCTCACTTGATTTTAATTACCCCTGTGCTGTAAACACACAAGCAGGGATGATGACTTCAGCAGCATGTAAGGTCTAATATGGAGTTTGATGAATGAGCCATGCCTCATGAAAGTTGTAACTGGATGATTGCAGGGCGTTCCAGTGCCATGATGCTCATGGCAGTGAGGCAATCATGTGAGACCTACTAAACACACACACGACAGAACAGAACACCATGTTCACTGTAGTTCCTTTCAAAAACTTTTCACATACTACTGTCAGTGCAGCTCCATGAGCTCACAGAGGCTCCAAGAAGAAGTAGGATTATGTGATTTTAATTTTGAATAGGGTGTGCGCAAAATGAAAATGCAGTTTTAAACTATAAGAAACACAGACAGTCTTGTTCAATGCTCACAATCAAGCTTAAATTAATGCTAAATGCCTTAAAACATTGTTCTTGTTCTTTAGATCAATTCTTAAAATCCAAAGATCAATCTTTTAAAGTTATCCATGCCTATTTGGGCTGTGTGAGAACTTATAATTTATTAATTTCATTTTAAAGCACAGCCACCACAAAATCAGACTTTAGCACCTCTTCTTACTTTGAGATCTCTGAAGTTAAATACAGATTTAAAATCATAAGATATAGTTGAATAGTTATGATACTGTATTTGAAATCAAATCCTTGCATAGGAAACACTGGCATCTAACAATGCCTTGGAAAAAACAGCTAATCTTAAAAATAAAGCATATACAGGTGCATCTCAAAAAGTTAGAATATCATGAAAAAAGTTCATTTTTTTGTAACTTATTTAAATATGTGAAACTTTCATAAATTCTAGATTCATTACATGTAAAGTAAAACATTCCAAAAGTTTTTTTGTTTTTGTTTTAATTTTAATGATTAGAGCTTACAGCTCATGAAAGTCAAAAATCCAGTATCTCAAAATATTACAGCATCCCAAATCATCACTGACTTCGGAAACTTCACACTGCACTTCAAGCAGCTTGGATTCTGTGCCTCTCCAGTCTTCCTCCAGACCCTGATTTCCAAATGAAATGCAAAATTTACTTTTATCTGAAAAGAGGACTTTGGACCACTGGTTCTTTTTGAACGTTTTCATCTAATTTTAACAGAACCGTGATAATATTGATAATCGTGGTAACTTTGGTCACTATAATCATGATATGAAATTTTCATACGTTACATCCCTACTGTAAGGATTGTCATTTAATGAAACTCAAATGTAAATAATATAATATTTTGAGATACTGGATTTTTGACTTTCATGAGCTGTAAGCTCTAATCATCAAAATTAAAACAAACAAAAAAAACGTTTGAAATATTTTACTTTACATGTAATGAATCTAGAATATATGTAAGTTTCACTTTGAAATAAGTTCCAAAAAAATAACTTTCACGATATTCAAATTTTTTTTTGATCCACCTGTTCATAACCTCAAATAGGAAATAAAACCGTTATCGAATGAGCATATTTTGTCCTATTCTGTGTCCTAAACTCCTGAAACATTGGTGTCTCATATTTTAGAGCAGTCAATGCAATTTCGGAAAGAAATCAATCAAATCTGTGTGTGTGTGGAAAATATTCAGATGTAACCCACTTTGTAATAGTTAACATTTTCATAAGTAACTGTAATTTAATTACACATATTTTTCTTAGTAACTGTAACAGATTACAGTTACATTTATTTTATAATTAAATTACGTAATTCCGTTACATGTA
>NW_015654524.1:89570-93567 GCF_001515625.1 Sinocyclocheilus rhinocerous
TTCATACGTTACATCCCTACTGTAAGGATTGTCATTTAATGAAACTCAAATGTAAATAATATAATATTTTGAGATACTGGATTTTTGACTTTCATGAGCTGTAAGCTCTAATCATCAAAATTAAAACAAACAAAAAAAACGTTTGAAATATTTTACTTTACATGTAATGAATCTAGAATATATGTAAGTTTCACTTTGAAATAAGTTCCAAAAAAATAACTTTCACGATATTCAAATTTTTTTTTGATCCACCTGTTCATAACCTCAAATAGGAAATAAAACCGTTATCGAATGAGCATATTTTGTCCTATTCTGTGTCCTAAACTCCTGAAACATTGGTGTCTCATATTTTAGAGCAGTCAATGCAATTTCGGAAAGAAATCAATCAAATCTGTGTGTGTGTGGAAAATATTCAGATGTAACCCACTTTGTAATAGTTAACATTTTCATAAGTAACTGTAATTTAATTACACATATTTTTCTTAGTAACTGTAACAGATTACAGTTACATTTATTTTATAATTAAATTACGTAATTCCGTTACATGTACAGTAACGAGTTACTCCCCAACACTGCTGAATCAAATCAAAACCAATTCAAACTTTTTAGAACCGAATCAAAATAATTCTCAGTGAATTCCTTTTCCTTTTTGTCATCATCATTTGCATCATGATGAGCATTTTAGTATGTTATTTGATTATATTTGTTACTTAGATATTTAATTATTTGCTCATTTCCCAGAACTCCCTGCAGAGGTGCTGTAGTGTTAAAGGACTTACTGCTGACTGTGCATTAAAACACACACACACGTCCCAGTCCTGTCACCTCTGATGAATAACTGCATTAGCTCTTAGGTGAGAAAGAGGGAAATCATTGACTGACCTAAAATACATCATTCTCCTGTCTTTTACCTTTATCTAGACAGGTCTTGATTAAACCAAACGAGTGGGACAATAAGACAGATATACTATAACAGTGACGTTTCTCTTGAATTGGAGATGGAGACAGGACTATAAATTGACTTGATGAATTCTCTCTCTAGATTGTTTGAACTAAAATGAGTAGTGCTTGCTACATGTTGTATGGTTGCTTTCATGCACAAGCAAAGCCCACCCGCAGTCACTATATGACAGTGGAAACTGATGGAGCACAATTAAAGAGGACGGATTATAATTCGCTTAGTAGCCATAATATATAGGCTGAAAGAAAGACATTGTTAAGTGCGTGCTAATCAGGTAACAAATTAACAAATTCTACTTTTAGAATACAATTATAAAAGAATGGCTCATGAATATTTATTATGAATAATTCTGAATAATACATATTGCAGAACCTTAATATTTTTAAATACTTAATTATATTAAGTTACTTGACTGAACACTCCTGGAAGGTTACTATGCAACGTGATGACCAACTTAATGACCCAACTAATATTCACACACTGTACATAAATCCATATCAAACCTTAATTATAAAAATGCAATGGACAAAACGGCAATGAATAAACGAATATTTAAAAAATATATCAAACAGAACACAAGATCTCATTATGAAAGGCAATTTGTGTCTAAAGCTGAATTTCTGATGGTACTATAGAAGTTCATGAGGTTTGATTGGGCGGCACATTTCACTCGCAATGATGTGGTCAGTCATTTTCACAGGGAAAAAGCAAGAAAATACACACTCCGTAGAGTCCAGAGCTAAGGTCAAGCCCTAAGCAATTTTCTAGACTACACTCTCATCTTCCGAAGCTCCAAAGCCATGAACTCTTTAATGTGACACTGAGAAAATCTGCATCCAACCTCACAAAACCGAAACAGTACAGTAAGAGTGAAACGAAACAAACTGATTAGGCTGTTAAATGAGCTCTCTGTTGTGTGACAAACATCTGACGGCCTGCCTCATCTTAAAAAAACAGTAATTTTATTCATTCATGAGTAATTTTCGCCCAATCTCAAATTTACCTTTCCTCTCAAAAATTTTAGAAAAAGTGGTCTTGAGCCAACTTTTGCCTTTTTTGAATGATAACAATATACACGAGAAATTTCAGTCTGGTTTTAAAGCCCGTCACAGCACCGAATCAGCCCTCTTAAGAGTCATGAATGATGTAATGCTCACCACTTATACCGGGCAGTCTATGGCTTTGGTCTTGCTAGACCTTAGCTCTGCATTTGACCTAGTCGATCACAATATTCTCTTATCACGTCTAGAAGCATGTGTGGGCCTTCGGGGTACGGTGCTCCAATGGTTTCGCTCATATTTAACCAATAGGAGTTACTCTGTCTGCCTCGGGCACCATTCTTCCTCTGATAAACATTTAAGTTCTGGTGTCCCTCAGGGCTCTATTCTTGGCCCGGTACTGTTTAATCTCTACATGCTACCTTTGGGTTCTATTTTATCTAGATATGGTCTATCTTTTCATCTGTACGCTGACGACACACAAATGTATCTGCCTTTAAAGAGTGACGATAAGCATGCCTTTAAGCCTATATTAGACTGCTTAGACGAACTGAAACTCTGGCTTGCTAGTAATTTCTTAAGTCTTAATGAGAGTAAGACTGAAATTATCTTGTTTGGTTCAAATGATCACAGCATTCATGATGTTGATCTCGATACTCTGTTACCTTACAGTAACACCTGTGTTCGGAATCTGGGGGTTTTGCTTGATAACAGTCTTAAATTTGATAAGCAGATATGTGCTGTGGTTAGGTCTTGTTTCTATCATCTTCGTCTTTTAGCAAAGGTTAAGCCCTTTTTGTCTGGTAAGAATTTCGAAACTGTCATGCATGCATTTGTAACATCTCGACTAGACTATTGTAACTCTTTGTACATTGGTGCCTCTCAGACATGTGTCACACGCCTACAGTTAGTTCAAAATGCCGCAGCCCGGCTCCTCAAAGGGAAGCGTAAAAGTGATCATATCACACCGGTTCTGATTTCACTTCATTGGCTACCGGTCAAATACAGAATTGATTTCAAAGTTTTGTTATTTGTTTTTAAGTCTTTGCGGAACCAGGCACCACAGTACCTATCTGAACTACTGCATCCTCCTTCTCAGTCTAGATAGTGTTTAAATGCTTTGTGTCATTATTGTCCGTTTCTTTTAGCCTTGTAAAGCACTTTGGTCAACACCAGTTGTTTTTAAATGTGCTATACAAATAAACTTGTATTGTATTGTATTGTATTGAATGCCCTGTTTTCCATCTGAGGAGGAAACAGATCGAAGACAGTCGTAAGGATGAAGACGCACAAGCTAAATAAGGAATGTGTTTAATCACTGCAATCGCGAATTCCCTCTCTGAGACTTAATTAATCATGCATTTTCAGTAATTACCCAAATGTGTCGTCTCAGTCATTTCACACAGGTGTTTTCATTCAGAAACAGTCAGAGAAGGACGAACATGCACAACAGACAAACACACACACACACAATTATGATTGCATTATATGCAAACATACAGACACACATTAGAATGGAAATTTATTTCTTTAAAGTCAACATGAATCAGTGTTTCAAATCATTTTACTTCTGTAATTTTATGATCACACTAACAACCATCCAGATCACCAGTATAACCACCTAGAAACATCATAGCAAAAAAAGAAAAGAAAAAGAAAAATAGAATATTATGCATTTACATAATTATTATAAATATTATAAAAATATTATATTAAAATAATGCATCAACTAGCTGGGGGTCTAATATAAATAAACTTGTTTTTATAGTTGATTAATTTATTACTAGCAAAAAAAAAAAAAAGATTAAAGAAATATTCATTTATCTGATTTTTTTCTTCTTCTCACAAACATGTAATCAAGCACAAAAATACCAAAATATGCATTAAAGTAAACTGGGTCACTTTGACTCCATGTTGATTTTAAAAACCGCTTTTCAGAGTAACAGAAAAGAGTGAAGGCCAGAGCATCTGCATACATCTGCATGAGCGATGAGGGGGTCCAGAGTGAATAATAGTTCTGCATGGATGCTTGGGAGTT
>NW_015654524.1:93615-98363 GCF_001515625.1 Sinocyclocheilus rhinocerous
CATCTACCACAGTCCTGCGACACAAAGCCAGACAACTAGATGACCTTGCTGAAACCGGTCAGCAGACCAAAGGCTGCAACCACACAGAAGAGGAATATTAAAAAAAAAACCTCAGTCGAGACTACAAATGAAAGAAAGGCTGTTCAGACTAAACAGGAGGGAAACCATCACTGTATGCTGTTTACTTTCAAGTGCTGTTTAGAGGCAGGCAAAAATGCCACTTTACAACAAAACTAATCTGATGGCACAGATGTTGTAAATTCCTTTAACATATCGAGGTCTTTATCTCGCAGTAAGGCTTCTGTACTGTTATAATGTGGCCTGTATTCAGTAGCAGTGTTCCGTCTTGATTTCTCTCTCTTCTCCCTCTTTCTTTGAGAGGGGCAGGCTGGGTTTTAAAGTAGGACGCACCTGAAATAGCCCTGCCAGGTGTGCTGTAAGAGCAGAGCATGGCTGTCCTCATGGGAAAGCTGACAAAGCCCTGGCTTTTGTTCTCTCTTTGTTCTTTCCTCTCTCCATCCCTCCTTCATATTTTCAATGACGCGACTGAAACAGTCAGCATATGAATCCCAAACTGCTTACAAGGCAACTGTACAAAACATACGCCGAGTAAACATTTGCTCTTACTGTACAGCTACAAAGCTGAAACATTAAAAACCCCATTGCATAAGAAATGTGACAGACTTACCCAAAAATTGTTCTTGAAATACGCCATCTCCATTTAGAGGGTTCCTAGAGAGTTCTGAAAAAGAGAAGAAGAGGGTTATGGCCCAGATAATATAATATTTAGAGTTGTTTTACCAAACTTATTTTAGGAAAATGTCAGCAAAATTGTGAATTCAATTAATTTAAAAAAAGCAAAATGTTTTTCTCCTCTCAGTTTCATATTCATAGACTATAACTAATCTTTATTTTATTTTATTTGCCAATAGCTGATCAATTATATTTGGTTTTGTCCACATTAAAAAACAAACGAACTAAAAACTACAATTATTTTAAATCAATATTATAATGTACAGTATGAAAATACATATATTTTAAATAGATAGACAGACAGAAAGACAATTAAAAGGTTTCATTCCAATAAATGAAAAAATCCGTCTAATATCAGCTTATGTAGCATATTATAGTAAGTATACAAATATATAACTATTCAACTACTTGGCTTTCATATTCTGTGGAAATGTGCAGGCACAGGGTGTCATGAGGTGTCACAATGACTAACTGAGTATCTTTAAAACAAGAGGGGCCGTCTTTCTCTGTGCATAATCTACTGATATTAGATGTACCTTTGTGAACCTGTTACATGGATGCATTTCAGAGAACCGTACAGGGAAGAAACAAGGTACACAATCAAAACAAGGTTAACCAGGAAAGCAGACTGACATCTAATGCTGATGTAAGCAGGCTCCTGCAGGGGCTAGTGGCAAGAACTCAAGGCAATTTTAATAAGACCAAACCCACGCTGAGGTGCACACACAAACATACTCGCTCTGTTTCAATGCTCTGGCAGAGCAGATGACACTGTCAAAGTGTCTCTTTGTGAATGTAAATGTCAGCCAACTCAGAAATATAAAACCATCACCTCAGCTAATAGCCTGAGCAGCCCACTGAATTCTTTTTTTTTTGGTCAAGTCTAGTCAGTGAAACCAAATGTAACATTTGTCTTTAATGTCTGGGGCTAAATGAAACACGAAAACGCTTTTGAAAGTTTATATGTCAGATCAGTTGAACTGAGTGTTTCATAAATGCGTCTATTCTGCAGTTGTGTATGAGGCGGCTGAATGTCTCTCTGAGGTAAGACAACAGGTGCAGGAAGCTGAGTCACTACAGAACTCTCTTCTGTAATACGGCCTCTCTCACTGCACACCAAGGTAATTATAGTTTTGAATTTTTAAATTTGTTTTATTTTAATATCGTTTTCAAATTAGCTATAAAATTCAGTTTAGTTTTTATTAGTTTCATTCATATTTTTTATAGTTTTAGTTTTGTTTATTTTGTGAACGCATTTTTATTTAGTTTTTATATAGTTTAGTTTCAGTTTTAGTTTCAGTTTTAATTAACTTTTTTCTGTTAATTATCATGTTGCGCTGCATGTCTGTTTTTCTTCAAAGAATGCCTAATGTTGGAATCTAACTTAGAATGCCTAATGTTGGTTTGATTGCTTGTGTTACATGATAAAATAAATTATCTTGCTTACCTGATGTAATGGATTTAATGCGAGTGCGGTTCGGGTCGCGACTCGAGGTCTTTATGTCAAACGGTTCTGGTCTGGTACAGAATTAAATTAGTGCTGCTGTCAGATAATGGGTCGGGTGTTCTGTTAAGTACTGCTGGTGCAGGTTTACCAAACAGGGCCCGTGCAGGCTTTAAACTGCTTTGCGTCTCTCCGTCAGATAACCTCATGTGCATGCGCCATTACAGGTAGGCTATTTCCCTAAACCCCCACACAGCTCGTATATTTTTCCGCCAAGGGGTGAGAACGTAATGACTACGAAAACGATTATTTATTTTTTGATCATTATTATTTTATTTCAGTTAGTTTTTCAATAACTGTTGTTAGTTTCGTTTCGTTTTAGTTTTTCAAATATTTCGACATTTTTATTTTATTTCAGTTCACGAAATTGTTTTTTCATCAGTCGTTTTAGTCTTAGTTTTAGTTTTCGTTTACGAAAATAACCTTGCTGCACACACACATTTTCATCCTCTTTCCTACCCTCTCCTCATCTTTCCTCACTCTCTTTCATAAACACATCCTGGCAGTGACTGTTGGCTCTCAGAATGTGACCGTAAGCTTAGGCATTTCCAGTTCAGTGTCTATATTGGCAGGTTTGTGCTCCTGATTTCTTATGCACAAACATCCTACAGCTCAACACCAGGCACTCATAATGAGGATCCTGACATCAGCCAGGTTAGAATCCTTCAGAAACACCTCCTAATTTTTATGGACTTTAGTGGCTGACAGGACAGTGGAGGTAGACAGGAAAGTAGAGGGACGGAGAAGGGAACGGGATCAGGACACAAACATCAAAACAAAATCAATATAAACAAACTAAATGCTTTAACTTAATCCCTTTGTGAAGAACCACCTTCCTAAAATATAAAGGAAGCGTCAGCTATATATTATGTATAAAGACATAATTATAATAATTTTTCATATATTATTTTACTTTAAAAAAAACTGTATTTTTTATGTACAGTGGGTACGGAAAGTATTCAGACCCCCTTAAATTTTTCACTCTTTGTTATTATTTTTTTCAGCACAATCATTTTTAACATCAGTAACAAGAAACATTTCACATCAAAAGCGAAACGAATATTCACATTGTGTTATCACTCAAGTTTACATGCGGGATGTTTTCACGTCACTTGCGCGAATAACAACATTGTGCTTGCTCGCTTCCATTTTTGATACAACCAGACGTGTCAATAAGCTCTTTGCTAATTGGCTTGCGCGACAAGACGTCATGCAAATTTCCCTCTCAATATGTAATTTTTCAACTTGCGCAGAAGACGCGAATATCACACGTTCGCGGCAATTGCATCTCTCAAATGTGTCTATTCACTTCTTTGCACTTCTTTGACTTTTTATGTAATCTACTCGCACAAATAATTAAATTCGCTTTGGGTGTACACATACCATTAGAATGATTTACCATCTCTCTCTCGCTCAAAAAAAAGACTTATGGTAGTGTATGTATAATAAATTTAACACAGTAACTTTTCTGCTGATAAATGGCTGACAAATACAGTATCAGTCTGGTTGATGTTTCTGCCTAATACTGATTTGAAATCAATTTGTTCTACAAATTACGGTCTTTAAAAACATGTTTTATAGAGTTTAACATTGAGGAAATTGCCTAAATGACAGCGCTGTCCTTGAGTAGATGTGTTTGTGAGAGCCAGGCGTGGGCCCAGCAGAGAGCGGTTGGAGGTGTGATTCCTGTTATGTTTCTGAGAGCTGGATGCTGGCAGGATCTGCAGCTCATGGATTGCTGACCACAGGGCTTTTCTCTGGCTGGCCAGGCCTCTACTGGCACCATTGACGGCCATCAGTCGGTGCACAGCACCACCATCACAGACAGGGAAATACTCATGCTTACGCCTTGCTCCCTCTCTCCTTCTTTCACACCCCTTTAATTAACTCGACCCAGCCAACCTTACGCCCCTACGGACGACACAAGCTTGGCAGCGTGGTTCGTTCCAAAAATAAGACTCAGTCATTGGTTCAGAGTGCTCCAAACAGACGTCAGGGCATAATGTGAAGGAGATCCAACTGGGACTAGAAGGAATTTCTAAATATAGGCTTCTCATACTCTGTAATTAGGTCTATATGTCAACCATGTATATGTCAGTGGACATGACAATAGCAATACTGAGTTTTTTTTAAAACATCTTATTAGGGCTGGGTATCGATTCAGATGTCCCGATTCGATTTCGATTCGCAAGCTCTCGATTCGATTCTCGATTTTTTAATTACATTCAGTGAATATAGTTTACATACAAATGCTATTGATATTTCTAAAAAATGAACAGTAAACATCAGTTTACAAATTGTGAATTAATAAAAAGAAATTAAGAACTACATGCCTGTATTTTAAACCTATTCTTTTTTTTTGTATAGGGTTCTTTTTTAAACAATAATAGGGCCCTATAAAATGTTCTTAATTTTTCTGGTAATCAGATGAAGGCATAAAACATTAATTTAATTTATCCTAATCAAATGAAAATTAAACCCTTTTATTTTT
>NW_015654524.1:98373-98861 GCF_001515625.1 Sinocyclocheilus rhinocerous
GCTAATGAAATGACTCTCAGAGCCGCTGGAGATGCCATTCGTGTTCATATCATCATATAGTGAGATGGCAGAAGCTGAAAACACCGCGAGCGTCATCCGCGCTTTAGTATGTGTGTAGTAAACAAAACAGTGCGCTGCGCCATCCATTCATTCATTGAGGAAATCATGGCGCCTTATGCGTGATATCAAATGCTTCCGCAGATTTATAGTATTACTATAGCATTTCACCTGAGCATTGCGAATCACTCGTATGGCCATGATAAGTCCTGAATGAATGACAGGCTTTCTGTTGTAACATCGCACAAGGTAAATAAGGGTGAAATCTAGTGGAGAAGACTAATGATAAGATTCGCGTTAATCAGATCTTGTTTTAAATGTGTGCTGAAATAAATACTGGGAAAAAATCGATTTGCTGCTTTTGAGAATCGATATCGAATCGACGTCATTTAAAAAAATGATTAATCGAAAAATCTATTTTTTTGCCCAGC
>NW_015654524.1:98903-102836 GCF_001515625.1 Sinocyclocheilus rhinocerous
TTTTTTTTTGTATGGGTCCTTTTTTAAACAATAATAGGGCCCTATAAAATGTTCTTAATTTTTCTGGTAATCAGATGAAGGCATAAAACATTAATTTAATTTATCCTAATCAAATGAAAATTAAACCCTTTTATTTTTTGGCAAACAAAGTGCTGCACAACAGAGGTTTACTGTTAAAATTAAAAAGAAAACAGATGTGATCATTCCTTTAAAAATAAAGATTTATTAATATTTATTAGCAGTAGTAGCATTGAGTCTTAAGACTGCTAAATAGTAATATATTCTGACAGTTTCTTAACGTTAAACTAAACTTTTATTTTGACGGGTTGCCGTGAAGAACTTGCAGCTGCTGTGTATGTGATATGACGGTAGTTTTCTCAAATGAAACAGTAAAATGATAATGAAGTGACTCTCAGAGCAGCTGGAGATGACATTCGTGTTAATATCATCATATAGTGAGATGGCAGAAGCTGAAAACACCGCGAGCATCATCCGCACTTTAGTATGTGTGTAGTAAACAAAACAGTGCGCCGCGCCATCCGCCATTAATTCATTTTTTTCAAAATCATGGCGCCTTATGCGTGATATCAAATGCTTCCGCAGATTTATAGTATTACTATAGCATTTCACCTGAGCATTGCGAATCACTCGTATGGCCATGATAAGTCCTGAATGAATGACAGGCTTTCTGTTGTAACATCGCACAAGGTAAATAAGGGTGAAATCTAGTGGAGAAGACTAATGATAAGATTCGCGTTAATCAGATCTTGTTTTAAATGTGTGCTGAAATAAATACTGGGAAAAAATCGATTTGCTGCTTTTGAGAATCGATATCGAATCGACGTCATTTAAAAAAATGATTACTCGAAAAATCTTTTCTTTTTTTTTGCCCAGCCCTACATCTTATTATTGCTATAATATTCACTTAACACAAGCGCTTGTTACTATCAACCATTGGCATGATAATATGCAAAAATGTAGATGTTTCAGTTAAATAACAAGATATAACTACATTAGTGATGTCAAAAGACCCAGTATTTCGGTACCAAGTCGGTACTAAAACAATGAAAACGTTACTAAACTACATTCCAGCCATTTGGGATCATGGCAAATCTACCCTTTGGCTTTGGCACCAAAACACAGTGACACTGGCAGCTGAATTTTCCATTGAAGACTATAAGCCTCCTAGAGCTGATTCTGTGGTCAGTGTGGCGTGAGTCCTGGAGGATCCATCTGGCGCTCTCAGTTTTAAAGTTTATATTCAGGTTTTTTCTCTAACCTCAAATATATAATTTAAATGTATTCACCATTAAAAAAAATGTATTTCAACATTTCATGTCATACTCACTCATTTTAACCAGTTATTCTGACTACAGTTTTATCAACTTTTAGTTGATAATATAAATTTAAAATATTTGAGAAAAAAAATGTTTTAGCTGACAAGAAATGGCTAAATTAAACCACATATTCCAAAATGTATGTATTCATTTAAATATGCATGAACATAAAAAAAGCATGTGAAAACTTTGTTTACACTATATAGTGTACACAGCAAGTACACTGAGATGGCATGAAAACTTTACCAAAAAGCAAAGTGCACAGCCAGTCACCTTCATCCCTCTCTGGCAGAATTGAAATGGCAAAGCTCAGCACTTTTCATCCTTTTATTCTCTCTCTCTTTCTCAATTTGCTGTGACTGAGAGGATTGTTAGAGAACTATTGGCAGATGCAGATGCAGCTCAGAGGGGAGACGCTGATCTCCTTTCTCTCTCTTTCTATTTGAAGCTTCATATGGTGCTGTATATAAACAGAAGCAGCGTATCAACCCTCAGCTGAGCCACTCCATGAGTGAAGCATGGCTACAGAGCCAAGAATCAACAGTAGACAGCCTGCTTGACTACTAGAGCCCCATCTGTCAAAGTCCGTGAGTGATTTTACACTGAGTGTGTGTAAGGGAAGTGAAACTCTAAAGGAGGAAAAAGGCATGCTTTTAAATAAATATTTCTAAAATTATTCAGGGCTGCATTAGAAAAGAAATTGAGGGAGCAAACCAACCAACAGTGGCCTAAAATACATTTATAAGAAATGACAGTACTTAAATCGAAATCCCTGATGAACAACCCTTTAGAGGAAAAAGATGTGCCAAGGCTGTCTGGTGAATTCAGCCTCTAATACTTATTACCGTGTGGGTTAGTGTGAATCAGAGAGTGTTTTTGTGTCCTTCCTCACCTGCTCTGGCAAAGAAAATGAGCTGAGAATATTTCCTGTCAGAGGGGTTTTTGCAGCTATCTTCAGCAGCGCATTGCCAAATTCCCCACCCACTTACAGCAGGCCAGGCCGTCTGTATCTCTGCATCAGAGCTTCAGCAAGATGCCCAGAACTTGATTTGGTGTGATTACAAATAAATTTGGGGGGGATTTTTTATTGGAAATTCTGAGGCTTATGCTGTAGAAGCCCCGTCTGCTGTTTCCTCAAGAACAAAAAGCCCTTACAAAATGTTATGTGTAGTATTCAGTTTACTCAAAAAACCTAAGACCATGCTTCTGAATGATTAGTTATGGTATTCATTTACCAATGTATTAAATAATACCATGGAAATTAGGGATGCCGATTATTTTGTCGATATCCGATATTTTTCAACTCATTTTGGCCGATACCGATATATTTCCTTTTGTTTGGAAACAACACCAAGCCTCTCCTGTGTGGAAATTATAAGCAAATTATTTTTAATTTTAATTAGTTTTTAACAAGAACTTATTTGTTAGAATTAAATAAACAATAATGAAGTTCTTTTTTCAAATTTTCATTTTCAAAACCGATTCGCCGATAAAATAACTTAATTTTGAAATGCGCTATTGGCTCTGATGCAGCGTGTCAGAACTCACCACTCTGTGGGCTAAAGCAATCTCCGCCCACTGCCCATCTGATTTGTTGAGAGTCACGAGTCCAACCAATCAATGCGGAATTCACACTCACTCTGAAAGCGCTTGCTAACTGGAGCTCCTTCAGTGATCACGCATCATCAGTTGTCTCTCAAAAGTAAGGCAGCAGCAGACGTTGCTTAATTTGCAATAAATCACAATCCACTAACGTTACACTGAAGTTGCAAAACACCTCAATATTATCTATGATTTCCACGATGCAGAAAATGTGGACGGAATCCAGTCATATAAATGGAATTTACTGTATGACGCGGAATGTCACGGAATTTGTCAAAGTTTGGATGAATTAATAAAAAGTAGGTCAGTACACTTAAACGGAGTCGCGATATGGACTAGTATCTGTAAATATTAAGCCGCAAAAATACTATTTAAATATGAATCCTGCATGTTCTGCGTGTCTCTGTGTATGTAAATGGCACAGACGCGCCGTTTTGTTTTCTACACATACAAAGTGCGTGACGCTCGCGGTGATTTCAGCTTCTGTCGTCTCACTACATGGGGACATAAATACATGAACAACATCTCCAGAACTGCTCTGACTCCCTCTGAGAGTCACTTCATGATCATTTGACAGTTTCATTTGAGTAAAACTATCGCAGTGTTTCCCACAGACTTGTGGAGCCATATAGGCTACAGAAACTTAAAAGTTCCTCATAGCAACCCGTCAAAATATAAGTTTGGGTTAGCTTAAAGAAATTATCAGAAATATATTACTGTGGTGCAGTATGATATGCATAATACTACTACAACAATTATTAAAACTTTTGTTTAAAAGAATAAATCACACAATACGCTATTTCTTCCATGTTTTAATTTTAAAAATAAAGAGTTTAACTCTCATTTGATTAAAATATATATTAAAGGGGTGGTTCACTGGTCTTTTTCTATGCTTGATTGTGCTTATGGGGTGCAGTCTAACATGTGTGAATGCTTCGTTTAAAAAAAAAAAACATTATTTTTCACATAATTTACCTTTATTCCACACCGCTCT
>NW_015654524.1:102865-107786 GCF_001515625.1 Sinocyclocheilus rhinocerous
CGAACAAGAGGGAGAATGTGAGCACTGTGTGCTCAGGCGCTGCCGCTCTCAGTGCCGTCAAAATAAAAGTCCAGCCTTCAACGCATCGGCCAGACAGAAAAACTTATCGGCCGATGCCGATATTTGAAAAATGTCAAACATCGGCCGATATATCGGTCAACCACTAGTAGTAACCTTAACATTTTATTTTAAGATTTAACATTTGTAGATGGTCTAAAGCAAAGAGTTGTAAAAATTCTGAAAATCTTTTAGAGCTCATAATTTGTTTAAAAAATATAACATATTACACATTAATGAATAAATTGGCATATATAAAATTATTTAATTTACAAGTGTCATGTTTGTGACTTTTTTTATTCATGTAAGCTATAGCTTTTGACCTTTAAATCAAAACTCATACTCATGATTTTATGACATCAATTACTGCTTTATTTAATCAGAAACAACGTCTAAATGTTATTTGTGTATTTTACTTTAATTTTATTAGAAGTAGGCCAACAGCGCCCCCTACGGAATTAAAACTCCTTACTGAGCGGGCATTAGGATTCGGGGGAGGCTGCCGCTGCACGTGCTATTACGGTTTACTCTATCATACACCAAGCGCGTCATTCTGTACAGTATGTGCATTCTCAGTTTAAATGCAGCGATCCAAAACAGTGAATCCAATCACCATTCAGGCAAAACTTTGATATCGGGTTGATGCCGATATGTACATTTAAAGCTATTATCGGCTGATTCCGATATTGGTTCGATAATATCATGCATCCCTAATGGAAATACTACATGTCCAAAAAACATGGCAATTAGTCAATATTATATGAGCATAAGTGCTTTTGCTCTAAATAGCAGTATTATTATTAACAAAAGCAAAAGTGTGATATTGCTTATGCACAACAGTTCACTAAACAAGTTAATATTCAGTAACTTACATTTTTGACACGATATTACACATTATTTTGTGTATTGTTGCTCCACCAAATAAAATATTTGCAAACAACCAAAACTGATTCATTACTTCCTTAACATATCAGTGTGTTTAACTGTTTGACTGAATGATTCAATGACTCACTCATAAAGACAGATGCAACATACTATCATACTAATCCTTCTTTCTCACTAATATTTCTTCCATAAAAAGTTGTGGTAAAGGTAGTAAGAGCAATATCTAATATGCAGCATGCTGGTATGCTAGTATTTTTTCTTGAACTAATCAGTGTTTTGAATGAATTGTTTGAAGTCATGATGACTCGCTCACAAAATCAGTGGTTCAGTTCAGAATCGCATACTAGCATACAGCCAGTCACTTCTGTCATTCTGAATAAATCAGTATTTAAAAAAAAAAAAATCAGTTGAATGAATGAGTCAATAAATAAGTCATGCCATACTAATATAACCTGAAGAGTCACTGAAAAATCTCCAACACTAATGCACAGATTGACTGGAAAGGGCAAACACAGACAAGTAGACTGATTTAAACAGTCAAAAGTCACAGTGCTGCTGGAACACTGCTCAAACAATTCAATTTAAAGACCAAAAATAGCTGTTTTAAGTTTTAAGAGTGAACTTTAAGTTAAGTTGTTCACTCCCAGTTGAAAATGCATCACGATTAAAGATCTGGGGCCTCATTTACAAAATGTTGTGCAGAAACCATCCTAAAATTGATCTTACGATCATCTCTCAAATATGCGTATGTGTGATTCATAGAATGAACGTATGCACAGAAAATGCACGTACACGTCTCTTTCAGATGTGAAACCTATGAATCACAAATGATCTTGAACTTGCCCACAAATGAATGGTTTCAGCTCTCTGCCTTGCAAACGACTCCTAATTAATGTCATTAACATATAAAAGATCACCGGTCATCATCCATATTCTTTAATTTAGAACAACGAACTGCAAGAACAGCTTACATTTTCAAAAACCTGCAGTAGCCTACTCCGACAAGAAAAAGTGCGTACGTCTCCTCAGATTGTGACGTGACACTAAACACTTTTCCACGTCAAAGCCCGTTCTTACAAATATGAGCGTTGATGTGGATTTAAGCGTACGCACACTTTAAGATCAAATCTGAGCGTACGCACGCTTTATAAATGAGGCCACTGGACTGGAAACCCAAAGGTTAAAGGTTCAAATTCTCAAACGGTGATGACTAATGAACTATCACCAAAAGAATAAGAACAAGGTCTTAAACCCCAGGTTTCCTCTTTCTAAAGTAAGTGTCAGCCACTCTAGATAATAAATTATCTGCTAAAAACTAATTAGCAATTAAGACAACATTGAATGTCACATCACTGAACAGTACAGGCAAATGGCACCATGTGGACAACAGCCATATCCTTCCACACAACAGAGTCCTGCTTGTTTCTCTGTTCAGAGCCCAGGAGAATGAAACCACAGTCTCTGTTGGCTTTTGTGCTGTACTGAATGCTGTTGTTGTTGTCAGTAGTACTCGAGCACAGTCTATGACAGCAGGCCAGAGCTCACCTCCACCCGGTACATCACCCAGCTGCATAAGCCATGCGAGTGCATGCAGAATCAACAATTATACACAATGCATTAGTTAATTCAGATCATTAAAGCATGTTTGTGCTGCCCAACAGCATATTTAAATGACAGAACACGTCTAGAAGACACTGGCAGATGTGCATTAGCAACACAAATGATAAACATCGTCCTATCGCTTCGCTTACTGTTGCTTTTTCGGTTTTTTCTTTTGGGTCAGCGTGCGTCTCATAAATGACCTAGATAGCAAATCTGATTAGGGTCTTCTGAATTCGGGGACAGTTGCATCTCAATGGCGCAATTACATGCCACTGAGATTTCCTGTAAACTAGCTTTTATTATCATGCCACTCAGCATGTAGTTATGAGGTCTGTACTCACCCGATAATCTTACTGAATACTGTTAAAACCTTGAAAAGGACAACTGACAGTTTATGCTCAAAGCAGTTTAATTGTTCTTCAATTTGTTTCCCAGCGTTCTCTGCCTTTACATACATGACCATAATTCACCATTCACCAAATTTCAAACTGCTGAAGTTAGTGGTCTACTAATCTATTTTCCACTGATTTTCAGGCAATAGCCTTATTTAGCCTATATAAGTGTTTGTAAAACAAAGAGAGCTGGTGGGCATGAATGTCATAAAAGTAGTCCATACAATCCATGCATTATTTAAAGCATTAGTTCACTCCAGAATAAAAATTTCCTGATAATTTACTCACCCCCATGTCATCCAAGATGTTCATGTCTTTCTTTCTGCAGTCAAAAAGAAATTAAGGTTTTTGTGAAAAATATTCCAGGATTTTTCTTCATATAGTGGACTTCAATAGAGCCCAACGGGTTGAAGGTTCAAATTGCAGTTTCAGTGCAGTTTCAAAGTAGGGGTGGGGGGAAAAAATCGATCCATCGATGCATCGCGATTCTCTCTCCAACGATTCTGGATTGATTCTGAGAATTTCAGCATCGATTCTGAGCTTAGTTTTTATTTAACCAGATGCGCGATGACGCTGAGTTTGCTTTAGAAACACCAGTAGCGATATGCGGGTCTAGTCGACTAGTCGACTAAACGGTACAGCTCCTATAAGTCGACACTGAAAACAATAGTCGATTACACGACAGAAAAAAGAAAAGAAAAAAAAACAGGATTTTATCATTTACATTACCATCATTTTAACATTGCATTTAAAACATTTTAAATAACAAGTTAAAATAAAACGTTTGAAAAATAATACATTATTTTTAAAAGTTTATCTGGGCGGAAACTACCTACTTACCTCAGACCTCACATGCGTTTTCTCCGCGTCAGTTGCAGCGAGTTCCAAAATGACCACGATATCTCTTTGGATTTGAGACTTTAGTCTTTGCAACTTTACAGATCTTCTTTATGCACCAAGAGCTTGTAACACTCCTTAATATAATAGCTCTGTGATGCGTGTCCACGACTTCACACATTACAAAGTCGCGTTGGAAAGGTCACGCGTGATGTATAGGCGGAGGTACCAACTCACTGTTTAGTGTGTGGAGAAGGAGGACCGTTCAAAAGTTGTTTTGTCTTTTGACATATTTATGTCTTTGTATCAATTTATTGTTTAATTGTGTGCCTATCCTGGATGTTTAAATCTTTTGAAATCTAAAAGGTTTCTTCCGCTAGGAAAAAAGTGACCTTTCCATACAATGTGATTACGTAATGTGTGAAGTCGTGGATAGGCATGGGACGATAACCGGTTTCAAGGTATACCGCGGTTTGGAAAAGTCACGGTTTCAAAACCACTAAAATTTTCCGTTATACCGTTCCTGCTGTATGCGCAGTTTTTTTTACGTGTCGTCAAAGACGGAAAGTGCAGGACTCCCTCAGTTGTGTGCAGCAAAGAGCATAACGAGTCACACGACCCTTCCCCCTCCGGTTGGTGCGAGCAGTCAGTGAGAGTCACCTGTGTGTGGGATGGCCGAAGGAGATGAATCCCTGGAACTTTTTCCCCCGTCGAAAAAGACGAAGTCTGTCGTATGGGATCTTTTTCCCCTGTCAAAAAAGACGAAGTCTGTCGTATGGGAATTTTTCGGGTAAAGTAGACTAACCATGTTCCGTACACAACGGTGTTCCGTACAGATGACGTTTTAGCTCCGATCGCTAAATAAATACTTCCAGGTCGAACATAAACTATATATCCGTGTTATCTTCATTTCTCCCTCTTTCACCCCCGATCAAGACAGAGACCCACCCGCCTTTTGTTTCAGTGTTGAAATAAATACTATTTGGCTTGCTACCGAGGCAGATAACATGGCTAATTAACTAGCTAACGTCAACTAGTTTCCCATAAAATTTACGGTAGAAAACCGGCAGCTGTGGTTGCCGGAATTTTACCGTAAAAAATACGGTAGCAACGTTTTAGGTTTTACGGTTTTAACTTAAATTTACAGT
>NW_015654524.1:108337-110340 GCF_001515625.1 Sinocyclocheilus rhinocerous
TTGCCACTGTTTGAGTGTTGTACGGAGAGACCGCGCGCGCGTGCGTGTGTGTGTGTGTGTGTGACACTCGCGCTCTCTCTTTCCTTATGTGTGTATGTGCACACATCCTCGTACCTCACCGCTCCAAACCATAGCTCCAAACTTAATCCGGGAAAGGTGAACATTCCTGCATCATAACTTGGACTGAAAGATGAATGTGTAGAAAGCGAGCATGTCTCCAAAAACCTTGTTGAGCTGCAGGTTTATGCATGCATTTTTTATTAATTTTTTTATTTTATTTTTTACAGAAATTATGTTTTGATTATATTTTTGATTATTGAGCTGCAGGTTTAGGCTCACTTAAGTGACTGTATTTTTTTTTTTCATTTATAGGGATTTATTTATTTTTTTTACAGAAAAGAATTTATTTATGTTCTGATTATTGTTGAGCTGCAGGTTTAGGCTCACTTAAGTGACTGCATTTAATTAAGAAGAATTTAATTATTTATTCTAATTATTTAGCCTGACATGTTTACTGTTCCAAAATGTTCTATATGTTTCTTAAAAATAAAATGTGTTCAGTGGGAAAAAAAAGTTTTTTTTACCCAGACATTTAAAAATAACATATTTTAGAGCTGTAATCGCAATACAGTGATACCGTGAAACCGTGATTTTTTTTTTTTATCTAAGGTTATCATACCGTCAGAATCTCATACCGGCCCATGCCTAGTCGTGGATGTACATCACATAGCTAGTGCAAGATAAGCATTTGTGGTTAAAAAGCATATACATTTTTATTTTATTTTTAGAAAATGACCATTAGTTTCGCTAGATAAGACCCTTATTCCTCAGCTGGGATCATGTAGAGCCCTTTGAAGCTGCACTGAAACTGCAATTTGGACCTTCAACCCGTTGGGTCCCACTGAAATCCACTATATGAAGAAAAATCCTTAAAAAACATAATTTTTTTTCGACTGTAGAAAGAAAGACATGAACATCTTGGATGACATAAGGGTGAATAAATTATCAAGAAATTTTAATTCTGGAGTGAACTAATCCTTTAATTGTTATTTATACAGTCAACATAAAAACATCATCAAAATAAGACCATGCAACTTAGACTGCACGTCTTCTGAACAGGGTTATTACAAAAACCAAAAACATAAAAAATAAAATGTTAACTGAAATAATATCTCCAAGATGCTTCAAGAGACCTACCTGCAAATCTACCTGAAAAACAATTTGCAAGTGCATCTAGGGCAAAAGCTGCTTTAAACACAAAGGATGGTCACACCAAATGTTGATTTAATTTAGTTAATAGAAGTTAAATGATAAAGAAAATCTATTTATGACCTTATTTTTGATAGCATCCTCATTTTACAGCATTTTTACACAAGTGCCTAAAACTTTTAAAGGGGTCATATGATGCGATTTCATTTTTTCCTTTCTCTTTAGAGTGTTACAAGCTCTTGGTGCATAAAGAAGATCTGTAAAGTTGCAAAGACTAAAGTCTCAAATCCAAAGAGATATTCTTTATAAAAGTTAAGAGTTAGCCACACCTACCTAAAACGGCTCGTTCGAACACGCCCCCACATATCTACCTCACTATGTGGGAAGATTTGCATAACACCGCCCAAATGTTCACGCAAAGAAAGAAGACGTAACTTTTATTCTCGCTGTAGTGCAAATCTACCTGAAAAACAATTTGCAAGTGCATCTAGGGCAAAAGCTGCTTTAAACACAAAGGATGGTCACACCAAATGTTGATTTAATTTAGTTAATAGAAGTTAAATGATAAAGAAAATCTATTTATGACCTTATTTTTGATAGCATCCTCATTTTACAGCATTTTTACACAAGTGCCTAAAACTTTTAAAGGGGTCATATGATGCGATTTCATTTTTTCCTTTCTCTTTAGAGTGTTACAAGCTCTTGGTGCATAAAGAAGATCTGTAAAGTTGCAAAGACTAAAGTCTCAAAACCAAAGAGATATTCTTTATCAAAGTTAAGACTCTGCCACGCCC
>NW_015654524.1:111347-135179 GCF_001515625.1 Sinocyclocheilus rhinocerous
TATATATATATATATATATATATATAATTTTTTTCAGACACCAGTTGCTTGTCACATTCAGATTGGTTGTCATAGTAACGACACTAATTTGTGGAGATTCAGTGCATTGAGTTCCACAAATCTGAATGCATTATTTGTAAATTGACTGTTAAGATAAACATTTTGCACAATTTAGTATCTGTAATATCATTGTGTTGCCACTAGATGCCTGTATAGCCCTATGTAACAATCCCTAGTGGCTAAGACATTGCACATAAATCACACATAAATTAATTTTATTACATTTTGATTTGGATACTATATACTATACTACTACATATTGTTTAGATATTATCAATGGCTACTTTTTTGTCTTTATCTGTTTTTTGTTCAATTTTTTTGTTGTTGTTTCTTGAAACATTGATTTAAAGTGTCAGTTATTGCATTATTATTTCAGTCAAACCTATAAAACCCCTTTGTTACCCCAAACTACATATAAAAGCTTTATCAGTGGCATAAAAGTAACCAGTGCAGCTACTTAATCATTTGCTACTGGTTAACGCGTTAACGTCCCCTTTAAATAACGTGACGCTCTGCCTCCTATTAAGCGCTGTTGGAAGTGAATGAATTGATTCAGCATTTCGACACCTCCGTAAGGATGCATTTAACTCGACAAAGCGATCTAATAAAGGATGTATTGATCTCGTGAATTAGCGAATTTTACTATACAAATATTTTTTAATTGGATGTTAAAGTTTATATGGGAATATTACGTGACACACTGATCCTTTAACAATGCATTGGCACAAAAAACGCCATTTGGACAAATCTGCCACAAATATTTGGACAAATGTGCCACAAAAGTGCCACAAAAACTGCCTAAACAAAATACTGATTTTGTGCTTTATTTACTGTACCAATATTTTAAATTGGCCTTTGAACTTAGCTTTATTGCATGGCAAAAAAAAAGTGTTACCTTGCCAAAGCACTGACAGAGCCCACTGATCTAATGGCGTTGTTGAGCGCTCCAAATGCAAACTTTGCATGCAACAATCAGGCAGCAATTGACAGCACTCTGATCTAGTGGCATACAGGCATCGTCAGATTGACAGTACTCTAGCCCAATAATGTTGGGGGATCCAGTGGGGGCGGCAGTCATATTTCAGGGTGACCGTGCCACTCTTTATCACAACCCTGCTAAAAGTGCCAGTACGTACGCTCATTGGCGCCCCTTCAGCTGGTGGCGCCCTAGGCGACCGCCTAGCTCGCCTATGCCTAGAAACGGCCCTGATCACAATCTTACGGCTTATGTAACTTGGTACTTCAACTCTTTAAGTATTAAAACAAACCAAGAACGTCCACTTAAACATAAAGCTCACCAAACGTTGCCAAGAAACGCAAACTTCAAAACATTTCTCTAGTCATAGAGTATCAACCTACTGAGAAATTCCTCAAACGCCCCTGTTGAACTCGTCATGCCCTCTCATTCTTCCTTGGCCGTTGAAAATATTCCCAGTAAAACCTTTTTGCACCTCATAAACTGTTTTATGCTGTGTTGAGCACCTCATATTCACTTTTGAGACAGGTCTGCTACACGGTCTTCAAATAAACCTACAAATGGTTTGTCAATAATACGAGAACATATATAAGCATGCAAAAATTGACACACTTTAAATTCAAACTGAACAAATGCAAGATATGTCATTCGGTTTTATAATTCAAAGTCTCAGCTCGTACGTATCAGAAATGGCACCGCAAATCAAATCAGACAGCGCTGGGAACATCTGAATCAATGCGCAACCAAATTAAATGCTGTGCAACTGTAATTATTACATCAGCTTGTAATTTGAAGGCAGTTAGATGATCTCGATAGGCTCATATGGAAGTTTGCATATTCTTAGGATGCATGAGACAAAGCCACAATCAGAAGCACAAACTAGCACGGTTAACTTGCTAACAAATGCTAAAAAAAATTGTTCTAATACAACTTAAAGAAGAAGAAAAAAATACTTAATTATGCTTCATACATTGCTTTTGCATTAGATAGGCGAGACACTTTATTTTTTCCAAGGCTGAAATGACATTCATCTTTCCTGCCTTCTACAGTCGCTATGATTGATGTTTGCTAAGCTTATCACTTCAATTATGCCGTCTGGGGCTGAACAATTTCCCATGATGCAATGTATCAGTCACTCTGGTCATTATTTCTGCCATTTCCAAGACGTCTAATGACATTGATAACGTTCTAATCTTCAAACCGGTCGAATGAAAGCAGATTATGTCACCGACGATAACGTTTCCACTGGGCGTAACCCGGCCGTCGCGCCTTCTCAATCCATTTTCGGCATTTATGCATGAACTATATAGCTTCATTTTGTCCCTCAGATCAGATGAGGCCATTATCCAGCCCATCTCATGACTAAAAGCTCCCCAACTCATTACGAAGACATCACAACATCGTTTGCAGTTGTGAGGATTGATTACAATACAGTTGTCTTCTTCTTGGCAGACAGTGATCATATTAGCTCTGGAAAGCAGAACAAGGTGTGCTGAGTGTGTCTGAGGGACATTAGAGCAAGCAAGACACTTAAAGACTAATGTTTCTAGACTTTAATCAGTACTGGACCACTGATACTCTTTTTCGTTATGGATATAAATTGTCTTTATACCTGCAGTACAGAGTTCACGAGCTGAAAGGCGAAATAAACGGCTTCACCACTGACAAACTGATAGAAATGGTAAAGTTTCGTTTTTCTGCAGTAATGTACATCGGTAAATATCCACCTCATCCAGTGAATCATTCTTTTTTTATGACTTACAAAGTATCTGGTTACGCTGTGAGAAATGGCAGCAAATGATTCAGTGCGTGAGTGAACTATATTCAAAATCAATCTGAATCGCGAATTGCTATTTCTTGCAAACCCGTTTAACCGATTAGATCATCAAAATAGTTATTCATTTGAGATCTGGCATCGTTAATTCTGGTGCTAAACAGCTGATAAAAAACACATAGATTAAATGCTTCTGAATGGTGTAATTACTTAGTTTGTCCAGCAGAGCGCGCTCCATTGTTTGCTACTGGCGACCCAGGTCAGTGTAGTGTAGAGATATGTGGATGAGCTCAAACTTCACCCGAGTCCGCTGCTTTCTAATTATCCGCCCGCCACCCACCTGCACCTATATCTGATCGTCACATTACAATGATTCTAATTCTTAGTTTTGCATGATGATATGATGAATGGATGGCTCATTTTTAACAGCAGATTCAGTGATGTTCAGTGACGTAGAGCTGATCTGCACATCACGGCACGTGTCTGCGGTGCATTAAAGCCTGTGTTACGGCCACCGGAGCTGATCGCGGCCATTCAGTCAATGCTAGTGTTTATACCGGCCGCGCTGCGGCCCAGAACTCATGCTTATCACATCGGTCACCTCACATCGCGCCGCTCGCATCCGGTGTAGAATAGAACCCATTATAATCAGTGATGTTGTCTATAGGGATGCACCGAAATGAAAATTCTTGGCCGAAACCAAACAAAATTAAACACTGCGCCGAAGGCCGAAGGCCGAATACCGAATACGGTTTTTCGAGTTTGTTTCCCCATGTATTTTGCCAAAAAACATTTTCACCATTGCATAAATTAAAAAGCCAAAATGTGCTTTTTACTGTTTTGTCTTGCTTTTCAAAGAAAAAAAATCAATAACAATTTAAAAATATTTAACACTGAACATTTTTAAAGGGGTCATATGATGCGATTTCAAGTTTTCCTTTCTCTTTGGAGTGTTACAAGCTGATTGTGCATAGATAAGATCCCTGAAGTTGCAAAGACTAAAGTCTCAAAACCAAAGAGATATTCTTTATCAAAGTTAAGACTCTGCCACGCCCCCCTAAAACGGCTCATTCTAACACGCCCCCACATATCTACATCACCATGTGGAAATATTTGCATAATGCGCCCAAATGATCACGCAAAGAAAGAAGGCGTGGTTTCAAGTAACCGCAGTTAGTGTTGAAGCAACATGTCAGGGAGACGCTGTGTTTCTAGGCAAAAGCAAAATCACTTTATTTGGCCTTCCGGAAGTAGATGCAATTAGGAATCATTGGTTAAGATTTATTTACAACAGAACAGCACAACCCAGATGTTCGAATTTGTGCAACGCATTTTATGGACGACAGTTTTTTTGAACCTAGAAGAGTACAAGGCTGGCTGTGAGAGGCTGATGGCACAACACGTCACGAGTCGATCGAGGCCAATTCAATCAACTGAAATCATCATCTCATGTTTTAATAGAGATAACGTGAGAGTAACATTTGACCTTCCAGAGGAGGAACAGACTGTACCTGGATGTCCTTCAGGAGTTTGGACGCCTGGTGGAAGTTGAGCCGTGTGTCTATGGGACGGTAAACACACTTTATCACCAGCGGCTGGTACGGAGCCAGAGAAGTCCGGCTCTGTTAGAGTCAGAGGTCAAAGCTTTTCAGACTGGAGATTAAACTACACGACAATTGTCCCATTACATTTTTCCATCCCAGTTTCCATGGCAACCGGTCTAGATATTCTAATGGATTTCCACTGGGGATTCTGCATCATTATAAAACCATTATGAAAAATATTAGTTTGTAGAAAAGAAGAAATATTGTGTCAATCGATGCAAAAAATCGCAATGATCCTAAAAATAGTCATATGAAAAATATAGTGTTTTACCGTATTGTCCCGAATATAAGACGATGTTTTTTTTTCTTGGAAATACATCTGAAAAAACGTGGTCGTCTTATATTCAGGGTCTAGACTTTGACATGTCAATAATACACCCACAACAATAGGTGGCGCCAAATACGCATAAAACGAGTGTGCCATGAAATACGTAATGTAATGCGTGTTGTAAAGATCGCGAGTAAAAACAAAAGAAGAAGAAAACCTTACAGCTGCATGAGTCGTGACTGTCACGTTAGCCTGATGGGACCAAACTCTCTTTGTGATTTTAAAACGTAAGACAGTACCCAGATTTGAAGACTACAGTAAGATTTTACTTCTACTGTTAATAAGATTTTGGTAGGCTACTATTTTAGATGGATAGCCTAAATGTCCTAATTCAGATGGGCTACCTGTTTTTTTTTTTTTTTAATGGTATATCAAAAAGTGTATATTTTTTTAATGTGATTGTTGGTACATTTTACCAGTTTTTACCATACTTTCAAAACAAAAATTAAAATAGGAAAAATATGCAATATGAAAATAATTGAAGAAAAAATGTGTTTTAATGAGAAAAAACAAGATTTGGTTTTTAAAAAGCCTTTTTCCAAAAGGTACATCTGGAAAAAGGGGGGTCGTCTTATATTCGGGCCAATACGGTATAAATAATAATAAAAAGCTAACTGTAACATCCAAGCAGAAAACACAACAGTGCATTTCTGTTCAGTGAAGTATAAAATTGCCTTTATTACAATCACAATCAAAAATATCTCCATTTGAAGTGGACTTTGAGCTTTGTAACTTTGCAGATCTTTTTTATGCTCAAACAGCAACATTACAGACTAACTAAAGTTGAAAAAGTGAAAAAGCATAATAAGACCCCTTTAAATGTTTTCTTTATAACGGTTATGGGAGGACGCTTAATTCACCGCGTTGCGTTCTTATTCTGTACCATTCTGCTTGCCTGTAGGCTACATATATTTTTTTATTATCTGTATACAGGATTTGGTGTTCGTCCATAAGCCGCATTAAGAGTTTTCTTTATAATGGTTTTCTATAGTAAGAAAATGCTTGCAATTCAGCGCGTTGCCTTTATATTCTAGGCTCATCTGCTTGTTAAGTACATATTTTTAATAAACATACCGAAATTTGGGCTTTTTATATGATTGTCTTCGTCCATATAGCTAAGCCACATTAAGTGTTTTATTTAAGCTAACGGTTTTCTATGAGGGAGATGGCAATGCTTAATGTGAAACTTTAACCGCTGCGCTCATTCTGGGCTATTGTTTGTCTGTAAATAGGCTATTTATAAATAAGCTGTGCTGCACCTGCAGGACTTGCACGTCCATGTCTGTCAACGAACATTTCCGTCAGTAATTTCGTTAACAAATTATATATAATTAATAATTATATATAATTTGTTGTACATATCCATTCATATGTGTAAATAGTAATAATAATAACAATAATAATAATAATAATAATAACGGAATAAGCAGGCTAATCAGCCAAAATTGTAATGTTTTTAATAAAGGTGTGTATTCTGTAGTAATGTTAACAGAGAAATTAGATCTTGCTATTAAGAACTTTTGGGAGAATATAGGACAGAAGTCAAACCTTTATGGCAAATTTATATCTTGTTCAATTACTAAATGTAAAGGACACTTCATTATAAAATTTTTTTTAAAATTACACTATGACTAAAATAAAAATGTGGAACAAATAACACTGCATTTTTTAAACATACTTTTTTTTTTTTAAAGGGGTCATATGATGCGATTTCAAGTTTTCCTTTCTCTTTGGAGTGTTACAAGCTCTTGGTGCATAAAGAAGATCTGTAAAGTTGCAAAGACTAAAGTCTCAAATCCAAAGAGATATTCTTTATAAAAGTTAAGAGTCAGCCACACCTACCTAATTGTTGAGGAAATACTACAACTTTGCGCTGTCGATCGCCGGATCGGCTTCACCGTGGACGATGCGGAGTCCAGCCCGGAGTCATCACATATGGTTGCTGCAAGCCCGCCGGACGCTCCGTCGAAATCGCTGGCCGCGCCGTTCTCAAGCCCGCCGCCTCTGCAAGTGCACAAACAAACACCGTGAACACACACCTGGAGCAGTGGATGTGATTCGCTCGTTGTAACCTAGTTGGAGAGACTCAATGCTACAGGTGCATCTCAATAAATTAGAATGTTGTGGAAAAGTTCATTTATTTCAGTAATTCAACTCAAATTGTGAAACTCGTGTATTAAATAAATTCAATGCACACAGACTGAAGTAGTATATATATATTTTGTTCTATTTGTGTTTGTTAAGTTATTTATAATAAGTGAAGTGAAGTTTACTGTTATAAGTGCACTGATGTCAGACTTGTTTTGAATAATAAAGTTTATTGTGAAATTGTTAAATACCCTGCCTCCACTACATAGGCCTATGTTTGTCACATCATTATAAGTGTTTGATCACCACATTTGAGTTATAATTGCAAAAAATGTGTTTATGTATATATATTCTGTTTATGTAGGCTTGATACTGTATTCTATATACAGTACCAGTCAAAAGTTTGGACACACGAATGGGAAGTGTTATAATATAGCCTACACATAAAAAATACGGTCGATATATCGGTATCCGTCATTTTTTACTCCCTAATATCGGTATCGGCATCGGCCTCCAAAAAACCCATATCGGTCGGGCTCTAAACATTATATCACTTGATGAAATAGAGGGCTATACGTTTCTGGCAGCCATAAGGTTATGTTTTTATTTAACAAATTTAATAGGATATTTTTACAGTGCATTATTGACTACAGCATACATCATTTGTGATTTTGGGTATGTTCCTCACACAAAGCTACCATATGACTTCAGAAGACTTGTAATATGATTTGTACGGTCTTCTTTTATGATATTTTTTGAAGCTTAACAGTATAAATGACCGTTCACTTTCCTTGTAAGGAAGGATCTTAGCCATTCTCCCCAAGATCTCCTTTTGCGTTTCAGCAAATAAGCGTTTCAGAAAATAACAAGGAGTTGAGGATGATCAAATGACGACATTTTCATTTTTGGGTGAACTATTCTATTAAAACATTTAATTATAAACTAACTGACACCAATTGATACTTATGGAAAAGTCCCACATCCAATTCATGTAACAATGACCCACAATCAGGCTAGGCTCAGAGCCACGTTCCCTTCTCCAGGCTTCTGTGTGCCTCTAGGCAGCCCAACAGACAGAAATCCTCCATCTGCCACGGGTTGCCAAGCTTTGCCCACAGGCGCTGTCCTGCTTGGCAGGGATGTAGGTGAGCCAGCAGCACTGACACACAACTACAAATCTTTCAATGCTGATGCTAACGACCACTAGTTAACAGCGGATGACAAAACAAGTGACAGGAGGACTGGACCAGACTCCTTGAAATTTCAGGTTTTTGGTCTGCTAAAATAAGATGATGTTCCTCGGATAATGAGAGAGTCCATGCTAATGCAGCAGGTTCCCTCTGATGAAGTCTAATCAACAGGACCAATGCAAGCCGATTCAAATTTAAATGCAAAGTACTGCGCATCCCCCACCTCCCTCTCTCTATCCTTCTCTGCAGGTCTTCAGAGTCAGGGGTGTTTCTGAATGATCCCTCTAATCTCAAACCGCACTGGCTTTCATGTGTCTCGACTCTTTCGGGCCTGATAATGGATCTACCTTGACTTAAAAAGTGCCAGACTGACTACAACTCAGCAGGCCCGGTGTGGGGTCAAAGTATCTACTGTTAACTTCAGCATGAACTGACGAAGCTAACCTATTAAGAAGCTAAAAGCTGGAGATGAGATGTAGAGCCCTTTCAAAGCTCTTCACTTCAGTAAGACTCAGAATTATCCAGATGACTACAGGGTTCAGAGCTCTGATCAGTCTTTTATATAAGGTGAGACAGGATGTACAGGATGTATGAAATGGCCTCCAAAATCAGTGTGAAACTTTTAACAGAGAGAATAGCTTACTCTACAAAACAAAAAACAATGCATTCTGCATGCATGCTTGCACTGGCGAGCCGTGCAGCACTGGATGATATCTCTCGTGCATACAGAGGAAATGCAGCAATATCAGTCTTCAGTCCTGGCCTAAAAATTAAACTGTGTTTGCAAGACTCAGACGTCATCTCACACTACTCAGAAAACCAGATCATAAGTTTCATTTCTATTAAAAGCCTTTTATCCCTTGCAGTGCCGTCAATGCTGATGCTGAATTTCTAACAGGCTTTAAAAGTTGTTAGCTTTTATTCTGAGATAAGTGCAATGCTAGAAGTGTTAAAAACCAACAGTTTTGGACATGAAGTCAAAATGCATAATGTGACTAGTCATGGTACAGAATCAAAATTTCAATTTGACGACCCTAACAAAAGTCGTATGTTTGATTTAATAATGTCTACATGTGTGCACTGAAATCTTGAAATAGCATTAGGATGGTCTTCATGTAAAAAATTTTTTTTTAAATAGCACGTACCTGGGCGAAACCAAAATCTCAAAACAATTAGCATACAATTATGCAACTTCATACCCAATATCTTGGGTTTATCTCATTTTTACTAATCCATAACTTCTGATTATTTTTTCCCATTTCTCTGAAATTTAAAATACTGCAACTAGACTTTGCTCTCTTTTCTTAATGAGTGCAAAATGAGGTGAGTATTTAATAGCTAATAATGTAAAATGAAAACATACACTGATGTATAACTGTCAATTACATAACTGAACAGAAACACTTGGTCATCAAATTTATGTTAACAATCAGTTTAATTCATAATGATTTGATAAATCAGTCTATGAATTCAATGTCTGTGATTTTTTTTGTCAATTTTTTGAATTTTTTTTACTGGTCACTTAACTCGAGAACCTCTCGGAATTTTTCACAATTTGACGAGAATCTGCATTACAAGAATCAGATGGTTGAATGGTTTGTTAATTTGTTTTTAAAATCACTCCTGCATTCTTTCCTATCTTAGCCACATCTCAATGCCCTCAAGTACATCTTAATTGTCTTAAGAATGTTATGTTTGTGTACTGTAGTTACAGATTATAATTTTGTGAATCTCTGGGTTCCTTTAAGGATAGACTAAACAAGAACAAGTCAAGACACATACTCAAAGGACAATCTGCATCTGCATCACACGACTCTTATCATGAGGCGGGAATACCATGCCGCACATTAACAAAACACGCTGCAAGAAATCACACAGTGAAGTTAAGTAGAGTAGAGTACAGTGTATATGAGCCCCAGGATCTGTGTTGCACAACAACTCAGCTTTGCAAACTCTTTTGACTTTGTGGGAATATGAAAAACTAGCCTGCAGCAATTCTCCACAAATCAACAACCACATGGCACTATAGCTCAGGATGTGACACTGAGCACCAAGTGTTTCTAGAAATAACCTGCCACACTTCCGAACAGGCGACTGGCCACTTCTAGAGATATTTCTCCTGATCCACTTCATTAAGAATGACAGGGACATTATTCATCCACACAATTTGCAAAACAAATAATGCGTCCTTTAAGGCATGAAATTCGACAGTCTAAATAGAGCTGCTTTTAGAATCTTAGTGAATCTACACGGATATAAAGACAAGCCATTCTAAAAAGTATTCCTTAAAACTAACCAGTACTTGTTACTAGAAAGTAATCCAGTTATTTATTTATTTTTTTACATGTTTTAGTTTCACTAGTAACCATTCATTTGATTTTAGTACTTCTATTAAATACTGGTAGAATTTATTTATTATTAGTGATCTGTATCTGTTCAGTCGCTAGTATACTTATTAATTACATACTAATATAAATTTTTTTCTACTATTCTCTATTCCATTAATGACAAGCAGGTTAACTGTTCTATTGTTACTATTTACAATTTGAACATATTTGTCACTGAATGGAAATTTTAGGTTCATATAATATCTATGCACTTCCAATTGCTGTTGCTGGTACCTATTCCAGTTTTACTAACTATTCTATAGATTCAACTGGAAGAGACACAAGTGTCTCATAAATGAATACTAGAATCTAAAACATAAATGCAAACAAAGCTGGGACAGATTCAAGTATTAGTGCCAAATAAATAGCTACTAGTAAAATTAGGTACCAGTAACAACTGGAAAAAGTACTTATTCTTTAGTGAATAATGAACCAAAGATAATGTGGAATTTGTTACTAGAATAGTACCTGTATGTAATGAATAAGTACTAGTGACAAATTGAATTGATTAATAGAGTCACTATTTTAATAAATACTGTCCTTGTAACTAAATGTATAGTTGCTAGTTAAACTAAAAAGAACAAGTCATCGATGGATTATTTACTAATACTTTAAAATAAGCATTAGGCCAAATAACATAAATGTAGATGCTAGTTAGATACTAGTTAGGCATGTCATATTACTGTACATAGACTGTACAAAAGATAAAATACATAGAATAAAACACATATAAATTAACAAACAAATGAAATACAAACAAATTCCACCTAAAAGACACAAAATCTCCATTACTTTGCCCATCATTATTCTGTCACAGCAACTTCCTTCCAGAAAGCACCGTGTCTAAAGTCTTTGTTCTAGACAGAGGGAATATATGCACTGATGGGAAACAGCACAACACATGCTGTGCGCCGCCAGCCCAAACTGAAACTGATCTTGTTGGAAATGATCAACCTTTTGCTCCACAATGCTGACACACTGAAACAGAGATGCTCCGCCGGGGAAAGCCTCATCACTGTCAGTGACACACACGATGCGCTGCCTACTGCTGGACGCCTATTATGTTGCTTTCCAGGTAAAATGTTTCAACAGCATAACCAATGACTTCATACTGTGCATAGAAACGTAAAAAAGTGTGTTACCTGGTTGTGGTTTCAGTAAAAACAACCTGGCTCATTTTCATCGCCGGTAAACACCGGCAGTTGTTCCCACCGTGCCGCGTTCAATGTGTTATGGAGAGTAAGAAGGTTTGAACGAATAGTTGACAGTGTTCGAAAAGCCCCACCCACCCAGTGCTCCTATTGGTTCACCTTTCCCGTCACTCAAGCGTCACCGGAGCAAAACTTTGTAGGCATGGCAACTGCTTTTCTAATGCCGCTTTTCCTAGCCAATAGAATAATGGTTCAATTTCATGAGGCAACGCCTACCTGCCAAAGACAAAAGTCATTGGATAAAGTGTTTGTCAAAGTAAGCCTTTACAAAAGGCGGGAACCCTTGAGTTCGATTATTGTGAGGTATGCAAATTCATTTCTTTTCCGAAATTCATAAAGACGAACCGCTGTCCAAATGGCCACAAAAATGAAGTACTCAGCACAAAAGCAAATTTGGCAAAGTGCGCATCAAATATTTTCTGATAACTGCGATTTATGCATTTGCACAGGAAAAAAAGAAATAAAAATACAATAATAAAAGAGCAAAAATGTCTTTTTGATATTTTTTAAAAGCAGCACACAATTCCATCACAAAATTATATATATCAAGTTCAGTCAATAATTTAAATGACACAATGTCACAATTAATCATATTTATATGTGCCAAAAATTTAAAAGCAGTTTCAACAAATTGACAATTAATGGGTATTGACCATATTATTGAAGGCTCATAGTTACCCATGAGCAATGTGTGATATAAGTTAATGACAAATTTAATAATAAAAAATTATTATTCATTAATACACTGACCTTAGTATGCTGATTTAGGTCATTTTACATAAACACAGCCTCTGCATGATGGCAAAACAAGACCTATTTATATTTTAAAAACCATCAAAAAAACGAATTAATGTCTCAGATATGCATCACATGGCAATTTCTCAGCTTTTTTTTATTAATACCAATTAGCCACACAGCAGAGTTTGCTCAAGGTCAAGGATGCACAAATTGTTGCATATTTAATCAAAACACTACACAACAAATGTTATTCTACAGCAGTGTGATTCTTGGAAGCAGAAGGGGAAGATCCGCTGTGCCCCGAGGGATGTGGGAGTGGGTCAGAGAGAGGAAGGGGAAGAGTCAGTTCCGGAGTGGGTGTATTATAGTCTGGGTGGCTCTTGCTACAGTGAGCCGTGACATTGTCTCTCTTTTCAAAGCGCCGACCGCAAATCTCACAGGGGAACTGGTAGGTGCTCTCAGCATTGTGCTTTCGCACGTGCCAATTCAGAGAGGCTTTCTGTCGACAGGTAAAGCCACACACCTCACACCTAAAAAAGAGAGACGGTGCGGGTTATATCTGGAGCTGAAAATTGTAGTAGCAAACCCTTGAGCAATATAGTTGTTCTGTTAAATATTGATGGGATGTTCATGTAAAAATTAGTTTGGGAGTTTTGGTATAAACAAAGGGCCTAGTGCACGTGTGTGTGGTGAAACTCATACTGCAGCGGTTTCTCTCCGGTGTGTATCCTGCAGTGGATGATCAGGTTACTGCTGGTTCGGAATGCCTGGGCACAGAACTCACAGATATAGTCTCTCTGATCTCACACACACAAATAATCATAAAGAGAGAACCACAGCATGAAAAACACTAATTTACTGTACTTGTCCAATGGTTTTGCTTGCGGAAACAGATTTTACATTGGACAACAAAATTAACAATATTCCAACAATTATAACAACAATATTAATAGTATTAACGTTATATTAAATAAGAAAAACTTTAACATTACATTATTATATTTTCTTGTACCTTCTATAATTGTTCATAGTTTTTGAGGAAATTTTTTGGAACAACTTTATATTAAGTGTCTCTACCTACAATGCACTAACATCTAAAATAATCATTTGATACAATGCGCTTATTTTGTAAGTACATGTTTTTATATCGTACTTATATTTTAAAATACCTTAAGGTAATTACATCTGTAATTAATTTCTGTAATTACATCTAAGTACACTGTTGACCCTACCACTACTCCTTAACCAACCCTTAAAGCTAACCATACCACCAAACCTATCCCTAACCTTATCCATTTTGGCACCTCTTTAATCTTCTACCAAATTAACTGAATGAAATATAGATGAATTTGTGTCAAAATACAGTAGAGTCTGATTAGATACCCGGCCTTACAACAAAAGTAAGGCAGTAAGGCAGTAACAACAAAAGACATGGGAAGTGTTTTCTTCTCTCTTTTAAAAGTTAATAAACCTATTTTTTTCATTCTATTATTGCATTCAGCATTGTTGTTTATCTGCAAAACAGACCTATATCCCACAAGCTGACAACCACTGGATTAGAATAATTTAATTACCATATTCATTTTTTTTTTTTTTTACCTGAATAGACTAATGTTGAGATACTGTCTGGACATATCAATGCATGCATATACTCATACATATAGTGCCTGTCCAGAAGTACACTGGATGACATTTATCACAAATATCATTCATATGGACTAAAAACTCACTACTATGTAACTTCTCATGCTCCTTCAGATGCTTCTTAAAGTCGAATGACTTGCTGCAGGTGGGGTGCGAGCAGATAAAGGTCTTCTGCTGGAGATGTTGGTACTTGACGTGATGCTGTGGAGAAGAACAGATTGTGAGATGCTTTTCCATAAAACCTTTTCTTATGGATCAGTGCAGAATAATGGAAATTAGAGTTCTTCTCTCTCAGAGTTGTTTTAGTCCAGTAAAGATTAATGAATGTGTCATGGACATGTCAATACTGACTCAGCACTCACATTTAGATATTGCAGACTAGAGAAAATCTTATCGCAGCCTTCAAACTCGCAAGGCAAAATAACTTTGGATGTTGATTTTCTGTAAACACAGAGATAAGCATCATCTAAATATGACGTTAACATATGATGCAACAGGACATTCAAAATAAAACCATGGAAATATTACCAAATACATAAATAAATGTTCTAATATTTAAAATATACATAACTATCTATACATAAAAAACGATATAAATATAAAATACTATATAAATGTTTTTTAAACCTATAGGTTGGTTTAAAAATATATATTAATCTAATATATTTATCTTGGTCAAATTAAAGAACAAATCGTTTTCTTTTGCCACCAATCTGGGACACGTCATCTTTCAGTAACTGTGGCCTGGAGAGAAAAATGTACAGAACTTGTACAGGTTCCATTCAACTTATTGGGAATCAAAATACAGAAATATGTGCTGTTAGACAAATCACCTGATATTTTTAAAGGGTTAGTTCACCCAAAAATGAAAATTCTGTCATTAATTACTCACCCTCGTGTTGTTCCAAACCTGTAAGACCTTCGTTCATCTTCGGAACACAATTGAAGATATTTTTGATGAAATATGAGGGCTCTCTGACCCTCCTATAGACAGCAAGGTAACTACCACGTTCAAGGTCCAGAAAAGTACCAAGATGATCGACAAAGTAGTCCGTGTGACATCAGTGGTTCAACTGTAAAGTTACGAAGCTACGGTAATACTTTTTTTGCGCAAAGAAAGCAAAAATAATGACTTTATTCCACATTTTCGTCTCTACTGCATCACTTTGGACGCACGTTGACGACAGTACCATGACGCGAGCATGTGGCGGTGCCGGCGCTGACCCGAACGCTCGTATCATGATACTCATGATACTCCACAAGTGACGCAGTAGAGACCAAAATGTGGAATAAAGTCATTATTTTTGTTTTCTTTGCGCAAAAAAGTATTCTCGTAGCGTCGTAACTTTACAGTTGAACCACTGATGTCACACGGACTACTTTGTCGATCATCTTGGTACTTTTCTGGACCTTGAACGTGGTAGTTACCTTGCTGTCTATGGGAGGGTCAGAGAGCCCTCATATTTCATCAAAAATATCTTAAATTGTGTTCCGAAGATGAATGAAGGTCTTACGGGTTTCGAACAACACAAGGGTGAGTAATTAATGACAGAATTTTCATTTTTGGGTGAACTAACCCTTTAAGAGTTCCTGCCTTTTTGTTGGCATTGTGTGTCTCAGGAGGATCTGCTTTACTCTGGGTCCCTCTGTTGGTCAAATTCAGCACTGCAACGTCCTCATTGCTAGGAAACAGAGAGTTAATTTAACTTATGTCTTTTTCAGTCATTAAGTGTTTCAGTACAAATGAATAGCACACATACATATCGGTGGGACTTTGGTTTTCAATGGAAACTCTTGCAGGTCCATCTCCTGTCAGCTCATCACTGTCTGCTGCGGATCTGACAGTCAGAAAAAAAATCAAAGAGACTTAAAACTGAAACAAAATATTGTAAATACAACTAAACAACCAAATATGCAAAGATAAATACCCATGATCTGAATGTAAAAATTCAACAGCCACATAATTTCCTTCCTGTATCCCAGGAGTCATTGTAACACCTTAACACATGGTTGTAGTTAGTCCTTGAATAACAAAAACAGCATATTTCTTTAAGAAAAATACTTTAAAACAGTCACCTGCATTCTTGTTTTCCCTAAACATTTCAGACCTTGTCTTGTGTTTCTGTTCTGTGTCATTTGTGGTAACTTCAGCATTTTCTTGTTGTTGTTGTCTGGTTTTTAATCCAGTCACCACTTCTTGTCTTTCTATGTCTGTGTCTGGCTCCTTCAGCCGCCTCCTGCCTCGTTGTTTGAGTCTCTTTGGGCTAAATGCAGTTCTATCACCTTGATTTTTCGATGTCATTATCTTCTTAAGAGGAGACCACAAAAAATGATGTCCATTTTCGCAGGTGTATTTAAGACACACGTCCACCTCAGATGAGTCTTTGGACTCAGTTTCTCTTCTCCCTGCTACATGAGAGCTCTGATCTCGCTCTGTTGTTTTTTTGACAGTGCCAGAATGCAGGACAGGGGGAAGAGGGCACGTCTGTCCATGGTTGTGGACCAACAGGATGAGTTCCTGCAAAGACTCCTTGGTAGTTGACAAAGTGCTTGTCTCTCCTTTCCCATCACCTAAAGAAGCCCAATGTATAACCAGAGTAGACATTTAACATATATATAAACTCACTTAATGTAATACATTTTTCAGAAAACAATATCTTAAGTAATTCCTTAAATAAATGCATTTTGATTGAGGAATTTTCAAATATATGTAATGGGCAACAAGACAAAAATACTAAGAAAGAAAATCTTGCATTTTTTTGAATGTTTAACAACACAAAATATGTTTCATTTAGTTATGAAGAAATCATAGAGGTTAATATACTTGATAAATGATAAAGTATTATAGAATCAATTATGTCAGACTTGTCTTTTTGTTGGTGTGCTATGCCTTTAAGGAGGGAATCTGTGGTTTACCTGAGCACTTGATACAAACTCTTGAAGCATAGCTGCAAAACATAAAGCAAATGTCATTGTCAGTTAGACCACATTTTATCTGTAATGCTTCACACACCACTAAAAGACCTGGCTGTCAGCCAAACCTCAATATGTTTAGAACTCCATAAACCACAAGTTCATCTGTGCTTTTCTGCCTATACTTTCTTTTAAGCTCACTCATAATTCCTGTATTTTTCCTGTATGATTTGGAGCTGGTTCAGAACAAGTGGAAAAAATCTGAGTCTCATCTTCAAAGCCAGAATCAACAACTGCCGATGCAATTCAACAGGAATTCTAGAGCGTGCATCCAGCGAACTGTCATCTAGTGGGTCTAAGGGTAACTGTATCTCTCTGCAGAACAGGATGACTGTATTATACCTCTCCAGCAGATGCTGAGCGAGCTCTGAGTGAAGAGAGAAGCCCAGTTTCTCTTTGAGCTGACCCCAGCTCTGCTGACCCGAGCCCAGCCGCACGCGAGACTTACTCCTGCGGGCATCTAGCTCCCTGCGCCGCTGACTGCGCTGAGTGTCTTTAGAGCAGTGGTCACCAACCTTTTTAGGCCCAAGATCCCTGACCTCGGCCTTTATGAAAGACAAGATCTACCTATTGAAGAATTTATAGAAAAAGACATCCCAGATTGTACTTCAAATTTGAGGCCTTTTACTTAGTATTTTAATTAGTGATGCGCCGATCATAGCTGATTCAGAAGTGTGGTAAAAAATATAAAAAAGGATCTTAATGTTGTTGTGCTCTTGAGCAAGGTGTTACATCTAAAAACTAATAATAATTCAGACATTTCCTCTGACAAGGTATGATATTGATAAGTATACTTTAGATTAAAACCTCCATACTGTGCATTTCCAGTATGCAAGCAATATATAAAAAATAAAGCAATGCATGTCTAAAACATTGTTATGTTTGTCACTTCCCACAGTCAAGTCCAACAACTAGTCACCCAGGAACAAGAACTACCAAATCCAGAAGACATGGAAGTCACTCCACCTGAGTCAGAAATCATGGAGATCACCCCAACACCAGGAATCTATGTATGTAGAGGGAATGTTTATGTATTGCTTGACTTGGTTATGTATTTAACTTTCCTGTTTCATAAAGGTGTTTATGAGCAGCACTTATTAATTACATTATTATTGGAATTCTTATATTGCACACAGGACTCAGCGGTGATGAAAAACATTCAGCTGGCCTGTAAGTGGGTGGAGGAGAACCAACACCACTTTGCTGGGAAGATTGAACTGCCAAAGATCTTAAGGATGAAGGAGGATGATGCCTTGTTGGCTATCGCAATGCGAGACTTGTTCATAAACACCATGTTTTATGAAGGTGAAAGGGATGAAGAACAAATTCGGGCTCCCTTCCTTTTCACTTTTCAGAGAGTAGAGGACATGGAATTATTCTTGCAGGAAATACGAGACAAAAGAGATATCCGTGTGTCTTGTTTACACAACCCTCATTTGTGAATCTACCAGTGGGTTACTGTTACTATAATGTAAATATTGATTTTTGTTTTGTAAAATTTCATTAAAATTTTGTGTGAAAGAAGTGTTGTGTTCTTGAAATATATTTATGATATTTATTATTTTATATCTTGCTATACCATTAAAATTTTGTGTGAAAGAAGTGTTGTCTTCTTGAAATATATTTATGATATTATTTTATGACTTCTTATTATGACATTTTATCTAGATTTAAGATTTATTTTATGTTTAGATGCACATTTTGCTAATTTGGGTTAATAGAAACAAATAAATCCAGTGCATCACTTGTAGGACAGTGGAGTATGTGACTATTAAATTATCTTAACCCAAATGTTGGAGAGGATGCCTCACTAATCTCAGAGCATGAAGGTTGAGTCTATCTAAAATTACAGTCAATATTCCATTTAAATTTACAATATAATAAAAAAAATTACAACCAGCCTGTTGGAGTTCATGCATTCACATATACATACAAAAATGTGCAGATTACATAAATTAGTCTAACTTTATTTATTATTATTTATTACAATTAATCAGATGATTTAGTTTAGTTCATAAATAACCCACACGTTAATGCGGTGGCCAAAAATTAAAGAGGGGTGCACATATGGTAAGCTTTCACATTGCCTGCTAAGTCATTTACATAATCATATAGCATACGCTTTTATCCAAAGCAACTTCAATCCAGTGCGTTATGATTGGCCGAATACCTCAAGCGTGAGACGGAAATATTACGCCCTTCACCATCATGTGATGGCGTGTCCCGGCCGGAGCGACGACACCAAAACATTAAAACCCATTACAAACGAGGCATTTGTTGCATCCAGTGGGGACATAATTACTGATTATAATGACTTATACTGTCTTTTTACGTGTTGCGTTGCATTGCATCGTGCCGCGTAAACATAAAACCCTGTCTGCATTTGTGATCAGAGAAATGACAAACAACAAGTGCATCATCAAAAGCATTCTCTCGCGCACCCCTGCTGGTCGGTCTGTGCACCCCAGTTTGGGAACCGCTGCTTTAGAGGATGACATTACACTGCCACTCAAACGACACTGAAGATGGAGAGAGAAATCAGGTGAAGATGATGAGAGGTTTGTATGTCCGTTGCTGTAGTACAAATGTGGACTGAAATCATCAGACAGATGAATAAATTGTTTAATAAATGGCAATCATTGGTTTCCAAAATGTCACATTTGCAAAAGGTATTGTAAGAGCACTGTAATGGTTTTAATTACAGTTACAGCACAACTGCATAAATAAAGGGCTACCATACTAATTTATTAATATTAATCCATTATGACTACTGTATTATGACTATTATGGCTGTATTATACTCATTATGATTGATACATTCAATCCATATCATTTAGACATAGTTTTCTGTATTTTTTTTTTCATAGAAAATGAATAGAATATAAAACGGTTCATATAAAATCTAATTGATATTGAGTCGAGGTTGACTATTATGTTCTGAAACATTAAGTGTTTTGTTGGGAAACACAAACACATTTTAAAATTTTCAGGCTATATTTTGCACTCTGTTCATGGAAAGTGCCACCTCACGCCTCAATTTATGTATGTGCATAATATGTCTTAAGCTGACAACTTGTAAGTAGCAGGAAAGAAACCACTGACATACCTCAAATAAGACTTTTAAGGAGGACCCGCTCAGTCGATCAACTCAGTCTATCGCTAAAGTCGGTATAAAAAGCATTAAAAATATCTCGCGATGAAAAAGATGCTACACAGAAAATTATGAATATTGGCTGAATTCATCTTCTCAGTGCGATTATGTGAAATATGTCATCACTTCCAGAGTATTATGTCAAGCGAGCTGCAGAAACAGAAAGCAAATCGGAAGTTTCCTGTCCCAGAAGTCTTCGCGGCACAGCTAGGATCTATGGGAAATGTAGTCCGAAAACAAACATCTGTGCGATATTATAATTTTATATGATAATTCAGTGTTTTAAGCATTAAAAGGCTTGATCTAAGTAATTTCTAAGAAGTATAACTGTGCAAACAAAATAACAGAATTTATTAATATGCACATTATTGTTTACATTTATTAAGCAAACTACCTTAATACACTGTGTGTCATGATTTCAATAGCCTATAATTTACACATTTAACATTTTCAATAATTTCCTGAAATATAGACTAAGTACACTTGGTTTTGTAATACCACTGCATTTATTACTACTACAACTAGGCTAATAATAGTAATAAAATTAAAGTATTTGAATAAATGGGTACACACTCCCATCTAATTTCTATAATAGGGCCCACACAGCCACTAAAAACATTCAAAGTTCCTGTTAGCAAACGGTAGCAAAAATGCAACAGGGTGAAAGACATGAGATAAGGAGTGTAACGACGAGAACTCAAAAAGGAAGCAACATCAGTTTGACATGTGAGACTGGGCTCAACCCACAGCTGCATGCATCAGATCACCCTACCACACATCACTAGAAACACACAACGCACACTGCTTACCTCTCATCTCACAGCCCAGACCACAATGGACGAACTCGGTGAGTTGTTCAACTATATGTCTATTCTATATGTCATTCTAACAATAAAGTCTTAATCAGTGTAAACATATTTGTAATCCAAAGACTGAGATGATTATCTTTATTTTCTATCATTTTACTACAGTTCTCTGGTAGTCTCATTTAGACTGTGGCCTATAAATTTAGGTCAAAGGTATTTGTGGTATGTGAATTTTTCTGTGACTGTTTCAATGGTTTACTCATATTGGACTAAAACACTCATCAGCATGCCACACATTTCAATGCGACCAGTGCATTATCAGTGAAAAGCTGTGACAATTTAGAAAATAGACAAAACACATGAATGAATCGACACTGATGCTGCTGAACCAAACAACAGCATCAGTGTAGAGTCCCTGAAGATGCAACAGGATGTAACAGGTTTGAATACAGGTTTATACCCAAGCCGTTCTAAGAGAGAGTTTGAAGTGTTGTCATCCAATATATATATATACTGTATATATATATATATATATATATATATATATATACACACACACACTGTATATAATAAAAAAATTTGCTGGTAGCACTTTGGTATACTAAGGATTTATTTTTCTTCTCTGCATGTGAAAAGTATTGACTCCTGTCACTCTTAAGAATAAATTGATGTTCTTGTGAAGGATTTTTTTTAAGCTCCCATTTTTCTTGGTATTTTGACAGAAGTGAGTCAGATAACCCATGTCTATATTTCTATATTTCTATGTCAGCAAAAAAGCATGGCAAAAGTTTGAAATTCATGTGTTTGTTATTTTATGTTCTGCATCCGTTGCGATGACAGCGACGTGCCTTTTCACTTCCTCAGGAAATGACACGGATTGCTAACGTACAGTGGCTTTCCTTTAGTTCAATCATAACCATGATTACTTCAGTGCAGTGCTCTTTATTTATTTTTTGGTCAGTGTATGTATCAAAGTTTGTGTTCAGTGTTCACTGATTTCAGTGCAGGTGTTTCACATGTGTGAATTTGATATTGCAGACATGCTTTTAGAGGAGTTGGCTCAGAACTCCACCCAGACTTCAACTGTTCCTGCACCCATTCCACCCAAAACTCTCCAACTGGGAGCCTCGGTTAAAAGTAACAACACAACTCAGCTTGAACAAGTAATTACATTTCAGGCCAATTAATTTTCAAATTGAATTTAAACAAGAATTTGAAAAGCATTAAAATTTCAAAAACTTTCACAAACAGTTTGGTGGTGGTAAGATTAGTCTCTTATGCTCATATTATTACAATTTTATATAACTCTTTGAATATATTTGAATATATTTTGAAGTATAAGTTATTCTTGTGACAACAAAGCTGAATTTTCAGCAGTCTTTACTCCAGTCTTCAGTGTCACATGATCCTTCAGAAATCATTCTAAAATGCTGATTTGTTGCTCAAGAATCTGATTATCATCAATGCTGAAAACAGTTGTGCTGCCTCATATTTTTGTGGAAACCATGATGCATTTTTTCAGGATTCTTTGATGAATCGAAGGTTCAAAAGAAGTATTTATTTGATATAAATATAAATAATTTTTTAACATTATTTTGCTGTCACTTTGTATCAATCTAATGCATCCTTGCTGAATTAAAATATGAACTTCTTTAAAAAATAACACCTTACCGACCCCAAACTTTGAACTATTAAATATCTACAGTATTTAGTCCCAAACTGAGCCATTCTAATGTCTTTCTCCTCCCATTGCAGACGGAATCCTCTGGATTTGTTGCTGGTCCAGGAAAGACATGTAATCCCTACAGGTATACCCACCTCCCTCCAAAATCTGGAGTAGAAAGAGCCTGTCCATTGACGTATCTTATTTATAAAATACCTTTTGGCATACATGGTGTCCTTGGAGGTTCAGCAGTTCAATAATAAGAAGAATCTTTTTCTAGTGTGGTTCCAGTCCCCGTGGAGGCCGGAGTGATGAGTCCCGGCACAGCTACACGAGAGCTCGACTCCATCATGAATGAGCTGCTAGGGCTAGGCCTGGAGGTGAGCGAAACATGCATCAGCTGCTGGATGTTAAATCACTATTGCACATTATGAGTATCACCAGAAGAGGGCAGTAGAAGCATATAAAAGTTCCTAATTTATGCCCCCTTGTCAATTACTGAAAGAAAAGTCATTAAAATTGACAAAAAATGCTTTATTTTGTATAGGTTTCAGAACCCACATCAAACCCACCTCCAATGGCTCACAAGTCAATGAAAGACAAAAAACCGGAGGAAACTGAAGAAAGTGATAGTGGAAAGCAAAAAGAGGCTAAGAAACCACAGCATCCTCCTCTGTCAGAGAAAGTATCCAAGAATGTGGATGCTATAGATGACTTGCTGGGCTCTCTCAGCTCAGACATGGAGAAAATGGGGGTCCGGACAGCTGCCAAAGGCCACTGTGCTTCTTGTGGCAAGTGTATAGCTGGGAAGGTACTACCAAGAGGCAGACAACAAATCTGCAAATTACTAATCAGTTTTCTGTACTAACAAACATGTCATCCTGTATTCCAAACTGCAGATGATCACAGCTTTGGGTCAGGTGTGGCATCCAGAACACTTTGTGTGCACGGCATGCAGGGAGGAACTGGGCACATGTGGCTTCTTTGAGAGAGACGGCAAGCCGTACTGTGAGAAAGACTACCAGAACCTCTTCTCCCCTCGCTGCGGTTACTGCAAGGGTCCCATTACTCAGGTGACCTGCCATATCAGTCTCTATTTACAGTAACGGAAGTAATTGTGAATTATCACAAATTCTTGTAGTAAACATTGTAGTAAACCAAATTATTATGAATTATTATAATATTATAAGTAAACAAAATTAATTAATAACCTAAATGGTTATATATATGTGTGTGTGT
>NW_015654524.1:135189-144043 GCF_001515625.1 Sinocyclocheilus rhinocerous
TATAATTTTTGTTTTTATTATAAAAATAAAATATATATAAAAAATAAAATATATATAGTTTTTATTAAATAAATACTATTATATTTTTCCCCTGCTGTATACGACTCATTTTTGGACCTCAACCAGCTGAGAACTACTGCTCTAGACACAACAACTAAACTAATTAGAGACTATATTTAAATAGCAATAAAATGCAATACTAACTTAAATAAATAAATGTGGAATGTGATTTTCAACTCTTTCACTTCACAAACAAATGAATTATTCTAGCCAATCAAGCAGGTGATCATGTATTGTGTTTTGCACAGAACATTCTAACAGCGATGGATCAAACATGGCACCCAGAACATTTTTTCTGCAGCCACTGTGGAGATCTATTTGGACCTGATGGTGAGACAACTGCAGATTTATCAATTAAACTAAAACAATTTATCACCACACGAATGCCAAGAACATCCCACACTACATTCTGTGAGTCAGCAGATCTGGTCGTCATTTGAGAAATGACCGTTTGTACTGAATGAATCTGTCTTTTCCAGGGTTTATGGAGAGAGATGGTAAACCATATTGCTCTAGGGATTTCTACCGCCTCTTTGCACCCAAATGCTCCGGCTGTGGAGAGCCAGTGAAGGAGAACTATCTGTCTGCAGCCAATGGAACCTGGCACCCTGACTGCTTTGTCTGTGCGGTGAGTGAATTAGTGGCGTTGAAGGCTGGAATGCAATACAGTCATGTGACTCACTCCTTATAAATAAAGAATATGGAGTCAGTCAGTCTGTACTATTGTGTGAGCTTCAAAGGTGAATTCTTCACCTGCCTAATCTATCACTCCAGAACATTCTTCTTCATTAAACGTTTCTTTAATACCCTCTTTCTACATCTCTTTCCAGGACTGCCTGAGGCCTTTTACAGACGGTTGCTTCCTCGAGTTGAACAGTCGGCCCCTCTGTTCCCTGCACTATCACTCCAGACAGGGCACTCTGTGTGGGACCTGTGGAGAGCCCATCTCGGGTCGCTGCATCGCTGCTCTGGACCGCAAGTTTCACCCTGAACACTTTGTGTGTGCGTTCTGCCTTCGGCAACTGAGTCAGGGAGTGTTTAAGGAGCAGGCAGGGAAGCCGTACTGTTCGGTTTGTCATACGAAACTCTTTGTGTGAAAAACGTGACGTTTCTCAAGCAAAATCAAGGTTTTAAAGCAGTGGTTCTCAAATTTTTTAAAAGCCCCCCACCTTCAAAATAATATAAAATATGCAAATAAATATAAAATAAACAAATTAATATAATAATATATTAGAAAATATATTATATTAATTAACCAGGATTCATTTTGTGATTCCAGCAGTGTTAAAACCTGTATTTTCTTTAATAAAAACAATATTTAGTGAGGGAAAATAAACAAATAAAAATGTGACTTCAGTTTCCATCTTGATTTTTTTTTTACATTTCAATTAAGATTATTTTAACATACTAGTATTTTTTTTATTTAAATAATTTAAAGTCACCCTGTGGCCCCCTGGGGCCCCCTAGTGGGCCCCGACTCACTGATTGAGAATCACTGTTTTAGGCTACGTTTACACGACAAAGGTGTAGTCAAAAATGGAAAAGTTTTTGCATTGCATTTTAAAAAAGTTTCACATATACACAACAACGTTTTCAAAATGATTAGCGTTTACACATATCCACGAAATGCATTTGACTTGAAATCCAAGTCACATGCAAGACAATGTAAATTGTACTCAGAAAACATCTTAAAAATGTATTGTTTACTATGTTTTTTACAAAGTAAACTATAGCAATATGTTAAATGTCATTATTTAATTATATCATTACGTCACATCAATGAAGCTGTTGTAATACATGTTGAACAAAACAAAAAAGATTGTTAAAGATCTGAAATGTTCATAAAATAAAAAAAGGGATTCATTGTCTTTTACTCAAGTAGACTATGACATGAATTCAGTTTGGCTCTCATAGCATAACAAAACAAACATACATCTCCGCAGGCCTTTGAGGAGATTCCTGGGTAAATGCTATTGATGTACCATTATTTCAATAAGGTTTCTATGACTAAGAAGACTGAAGATCCTAATTAACTTAATACACATGTGTTTTCATAGCCCATGCATTACAGTGACATCATGGGGACATTTTCTGTAAACATTCAAAAAGGATTAAATAACACCGACCATCATTTTCTTGCTTGAATATACATGAACCCTACAGAAGCCTGTTGATTTTGTTGTGTGCATGACAAGGTCACATGAGGGAACATCACTATAGGTATTGCTCAAGATCCCTTGATTTGTCAGCTCACCGCACTCAAGGTTCAGCCAGGCAGTAACTTAAAGATGTGCCTTCTCATCTTCAAAGAATGCTCTTTGATGGTAAGAGATGACAGCTGCTTTTTGGGAGGATGGGTCAAAGCTCAAGATGTTTATCACACCATAACAGTCATGAACCACAAGAACAACCCACAGTGAGTGGACAAACACTCATACAGTATGTGGTGAAGTTGAGATTTTAATGCAGTGACTCAATCTAGCTTTTGCTTACCATAAATGACACAAATTCAGTCACAATACTTTCACTATGACAATACTATTACTGACATACAAGAAAGCACTCCTTTTATGTTTAATGATGTATGACAATCCCCTGTGACAACCCCTATCTCATATATATACTGATTTTGTATTAAGTTAATTTAGATTTATAAAGTTTTAAGTCGTATTAATTAGAAGTTGTATTAAAGTTTGTATAAAGACTTTTAAAGCCAATTAAAAAAATTTAATTCACACTATAAAATTTATTACAGCATTTTTTAAATATCCCAAAACTACCAAATGGATTTTGTTTTTGTTCTTGTGTCAAATTTTGAGTGCTGAGAAAAAGCTCTGAAGTATCTTCCTCTCATAAATAGAAATTGGGAAAGAGAGAGAGAGAGAAGGGAAGAGGAACACAGAATGCAGTGGTTGGGAAGACGTGTAAGCGTTGAGTTTATAAATCATGCTGTCATCACTACTCTTTTCTGGTTTATGCAGACTGGATTAAAATACGTTGCTGTCACAAAACAACAGAAACTGCTCTCTTTCATATTCTCTTGCTCCCTCTTCTCTGTCTACTGTCCCTTTGCTCAAATAACTGCTAATCTAGCTCTAAAATAGAGCTTCCTGAATGGGGTTTCTGTTTGGAACCACACTGCATACGACCTGAATTGTACTATCTGGGTCCATTTGATTTCTTTCCTTTTGATTTCTGGTCCTGTGGTACACAGCTGCTGGGGGTTCTGAGTGGTTGCTACACTATGTGGTAAATAGGGTGTATTTATTTTTCCATTGATAGGCATATACTCCATCCTCCTGCTCAAAATACATTTTTTCACAATACAAAATAAATTTTTTCAGAGACAGGATAGAGCTTAGGTTGGAATTCAGCATGACATTATGAGCACATATTGAGCTCTGAGCACATATTACTTTGGGTTTTTTATTCATATTGAATCAGACATGTCTAGTTCAGTGAACTTGAGACTCACTACAGTTGGATCATTGGAACAACCAGCCACACAGTATTGGCTCCCATTTTTTATGGACAAAAAATGTAATGGAAGTCAATGAAAACCAAAATGGTTTGTTTGCCAAAATTTGGAAGAACGTAAGTCATTTCATTTTTGGGTAAACTATCCCTTTTAAAGCTGCAATCAGTTCAGTCAAATTCACCAAAGAATCTTTCAATGCATTAAAAATAATTGGGTCTCTAAGCAGATCTCGATTTCTTTGTGAGTAAGCCATCAAATCATTTATTCAAACAACTCTTTCAAACTGTTGTTTAAAAGCAATAACCATCCAGCTTGCTTCAACAATATGAGAGAATTATTGGGAGCAATGGTGTTTAGTACCTTTAAAGCCATAGGGAATGAAACAGGAGCACTCAACCTCGTTAAAGCGGCAGAAATAAAAGGCCTGTCAATAAGTGTTGGTGTGGCAGGAGTCAGGTGACATTTACAGCTGTAGGGCTGAAGGAGGCTGGTGGGTGAATTGGCCCATGGATCCTATAGGGAGGGTAAATAGAGGGGAGTCATTCTGAAACACTACCCTCACCTGAACCAGACCTTGGCCTCTCTGTCACCCCACCGATCCACAAAGCCACGACATGGGTCACAAAGCACCGTAAATACTGCCCAACATGGCAACCCTGAGACCACACTCCCATAATAAACAATGAAGCCAATAAGTGTCCAGTATGTCACTGCCAGACAAGCCAGTGAGTGCAACAACACGAACAAAACCACATTCAGCAGTCTCAGACTCCTTATAAAGGACAGGAAAGATGAATGTGGACCGCTGGATGCCAAAATGATTAACTGTATGCGATACTTAATAAAACCAATGAAGTCAAATGTAACTTAATCTATTTATGGAGCAAACGTGAAATGCAGGAGTGGTCAGCAAAGTGGTGTTTTATTGATTTATTTGCCATGTCTTCCATCACTAACATGGAGACACGTCGTAACATTTATTCTTATCCGATCCAGATGGCTGCCAGTGCAAAGTTAGATGTTAGAGAGAAAAACTGTATTTTGAAATATGAGGCAGTAAAAAAAATAAAAAATAAAAAAGCCAAACATAATTAACTACACTTGAATTCATTAGAAAAATGTAACTTGACCGAAGAGATAAAACATGTCAGAACTAAGTCCAAAAAAAAAAAAAAACCCCAGAAAAAATGGTTTATTTATGCATTTTTGTAATATGGAAAAGAGCTTTGACATTTTGTGTTATTTGGGGAAAAGTCATAGAAACAATAATTGAAATTAAACCAAATGCATTACTCATTTTTAGTCGTTTCTATTTTTTATATACTAGAAACTATTTGTATAAAAATAATAATATAAAATATTATGATTGCATAACATATAAATAAAATAATTAATAAGGAAAAATTCAGTTAGAATTACTGACCCCTGACAAAATCTGTGACCTGTAATTCAGCTGAAGGTTTCCATTTCCATGGCAAATCCTGAATTAGTACCATCTCCAAAAATAAAATGAAAAATACTTCATATGTAATGATGTTTTTAGCTAACAGGTTAAAGCTAGGTAAAGCTTTACGGTCACCGTGATTTTGCCAAGTAAGACATGTTCCTGGATCAACATCTTTTGTTGATCCTGGATCAACATTAATGTCCAAAAATATAGACTAAACCCAATCCCTACCCCTAAACCTAACCCTACCCATAATTTATTCCTAAAATCAGTGTGAAATGAGAGCTGATTAACAAGGATGTAGAAGCACCTAACCCTGATCGTAAGCCTAAAACAGATATTTCCTGAAAACTTATCCCTTAATTCTGATTGGTTAATTGGAAAGTTGTTCCAGGATCACCAAGGATGCTGATCCAGGAACATATTGTACTTGGTGAAATCACGGTCACCAAAGCTTTACAGAGCACAAAGTTCAAGTCTGTGTAGACCTATTGGAGTAACTGCCCTCTAAAGAGTGGTTTTTAAACGAAGACAAGAAGTGACAACTTCAACACCCCCTAATTGCATCCTGGTGACACAGAGCCCATATATTAATTAGACAAGCTCATTCAAAGCTGGAGGAAACGGGCTGCATTCCCTCCGCCGCTACCTATATTTGGTTTGGCCCACAGCCAGCCTAGCGCAGGTATCACATCAGATTAATGACTAGCTTCTCTGTAGAGGACTTCCTGTCGTGCTTAGCTGATGCTACCTGTGCCAGGCAACTTTTTTTCCCCCTCTTTATCTTTTGATCTGTGGTTTCACGCTCTCTTTCCTTCAGCTTCTGAGTTTTGGCCACTAATTCCTTCGCTCAAGTAAGAACTCATGGTTTAAATGAGAATGCAACAAGCTGTTTGCATTGCTAAATTATGACTGTTTTCAAACAGGTGCCCAAGAATCCATTGATTTGAAGAATTTTATTAAAGGGATAGTCCACCTAAGAAAAATTAAAATTCTGTCATTATTTACCCTCCCCTCGTGTCGATCCAAAATTGTATTACTCTTCTGTAGAACACAAAATAATGTATTTTGAAGAATGTTGGCAACCAAATGGTTTTGGGTCCCATTGACTTCCATAGTATAGACACAAATACTATGTGAGTCAATGGGACTAAAAACTTACCAAAATTCTTCAAAACATCTTCTTTTGTTTGGGTGGACTGTCCTTTAATATATGTTTTTATCAATTGTGGGCCCTCTGAAATGTGACTCGTGTGTGCAGTAAGTCACCAACGAAAATCGAAAAGAAAAACACAACTCTGCCTCGTAAACAGAAAGGTAACTATGGAGACAGCAGCGATTGGAGGCAACCTGGGAGAGCTTCAAATCAACCTCAGACCGCAATCCTCCCACACACTAAATTCTCCTCTCTCATCTCTCCTCTCATTTCCCCCTCATCTGATACTCCTCCTCCTCCCCTGAACCTGAAAAGTGCAGCAGCTGCTTCATGAAGGCCTGATTTACTGTCGTTCAGAGGCTGCTGAGGGTGGTCAGTTCCACGCTCTGCTGACCCCCTGAGAGCTGTGGAAGTGTGAGGGCTGTGACAGAGAGCTCTCTCAGCCGATACTTGCCCCAGCGCTGATGGGAAAACAAATGTTGACATTTGTCATCTACAGGAGCTGATTCCCCAAAGTCTCATGCACTATAAATTTGATGGTTTGTTGTGTAAAATTACAGTCTCCAAATGTAAATTTGCCTCATTTGCCCATTAAAATGTAAATATCAACGTTATAAAATTAAGTAAAACTTACTCAACTTTTTTGATACTGGTGTTCACATCATGCATTGGGGCATGAATAATTAATAAGGTTGACTTTTTGCTGTTTTCCAGCTGTATTTACACTGTTTTATCATTGCTTTTGTTGTTAAGTTTAGTAACTTGCAATTTTGTTACATCTGGAGTTCATTTTCTACTCAAAATGACATTCTCAAAAACGATCCACATGTTACCGTCAGTGTGTACCAAGTATTGTAGTCTCTGTGCTCAGGTGACTGCCGCATTACTAATTATGTAGATATGGTGTCTACATGACATCTATAGTATTATTTACTTAGACGTTTCTGAGTAAAGCATACACTTTAAAAGAATGGTTTAATTCAGTGCTATATTGAGTAAAGTCAAAGTATTGCCCATTTAGCTCTGACTAAGTAAAAATTACTCAAACTTTTAATGGCCGAGCTAAAGTTACTTATTTTCTTTGTTAATTTTATTTAACTTAGGTAAGCAAATTTTACTTAATTCTACATGTGAAATTGAATAATTATGTAATATTTACTTTTTAATGAATGTTAAGTACAACAGTATTTAGATTTTATTTGACAATAACAGGTAAATTTTGCAGAGCAGTAAAATTTACTTCAAATGTGTTGATTTTATCAAGTAAATCTTGATACTTGATTGAATCAAGTAAATCCTTCAAGCAATTATTTTCAGTGTACTATTTAAAAGTTTGGGGTCCGATTTGTTGTGTTTTGTTTTGTTTTGAAGGAAAGAAATTCATACTTTTATTCAAGCAAGGATGCATTAAATTTATCAAAAGTAACAGTAAACCCATTTTTTAAATTACAAAAGAGGTGCCCCTTAAAAATATTAATTAAAAATAGATGTATGGCTCTCCTACTTACCGTGGTATTATGTTTCAGCATAAACTGCATTTTTTGGAGGGACAGCGCCTTCCACACTACGTAAGGGAGTTCAGACATTATTGAGAGATTTGTCTCTTTGAGGAGTGGTTAACCACATGAGAACTTAGTTGATCGGTCTGTGTGTGTGTGTGGATTTGAAACAAGGGTCTTACTAGATGATAAATCACAGGCTCTGTCAGGAGAGACTTGAGCCTGGGGGTCTGTCTGGCCCCTGCCATGGAAAACACTAAGAGTCCCTCTCTCACACACACATACACATTTATAAACACCCACACAGACAAGCTTATTAATGTGAATAGCAGATGAATCTGTGCTAATCTAATCCAATTAACCATGTGCAAAATCCCCTGAACAAAGCCCCAGCAGACTCTAAGCACTGATTGAAGGGCAGGTCTGCTCTTTTGCTTTCATAGCTGTTTGGTGATCAGAAAAAAAATCGAACAGAACTGGAAAAGAACAGGAACCTCTGTGATTTCTTATAGAGTTAGGCCTAATTTATCATTTATATAAAGTGCATGAGTATGCATGGATGGGATCTTTCATCTTTTCACAAGTATCGCAAGACAAATTAACTAGTGTTTTTTTTTTTAGCGAAACATTGATTAAAGTGCTCTGCTTTTTAGCTCTCAGTCCCCATACAAATTATAGTGCTGTTTTAGGTGAACACCACATTTCATACATGCGAGAACACAGTTTTCCCACTTTAATTTACAACTTCTAAGGGTCCGTCTGACATTAGAAACCCTTTTTCTCTGCATCAAACATTGGTTCCTTGTTTTATCAGAGTATCACATTCCATCATACTGAGCCAGGATAAACAGGAAAGAAGGTATTATTGCAATTTTTCATCTCTTTCTTTCCTCCTCTTGGATGGTATGTGGTGGTCAGGCTATGAAATTGTTTCCACTTAATAAATAAAAAAAAAACACTGTTGCAGCTCAAGGGGGATTATTTTCCCAATTACCTACACCGCGGCTCATTTACTGTCTGAGTCCTGCATCTTCAAAACAGAAGGTCTGTCTCCAAACACACTGAAGCAGTTGACTGGCTATCTGATGAAAAAAAAAGACAAGATGAATACAATTACAAACTGGAACATTATATTATATTCTGTCAAGGTTTTTAATATATATATATATATATATATATATATACATATATATATATATACACACACACACACA